>NC_073693.1:284770081-285070081 GCF_029784155.1 Uranotaenia lowii | reverse complement strand
CTGCTTCGAAGGGACTTTCGGCCAATATTTTCTCTGCGAATCGTTCCAGCTCATCAATTCTACTGGCAGCAAGAAGTTTTTCAAAGGCTTCATGTTTCTTGATTAGTGCTTCCACCGCAGTGAAAGACTCTCCTAGATCGTCGTTGTTCAGGAAAGCTTCCTTATTAGCCAACCAGGCTTCAATCTGCTCAGCTTGTTCTTTGAACTGTTGCAGCTGATGGGCTTCCTTCAAGCCACGATTCTTACCCTTCCAGGAGTCGTGCAGGTGCTTGTTTAAGTCTTCCAGCTGACGCAAAGCCTTTTCAACGTAGTCGTTCTTGATACCCTGCGCTTTGTTTTCAGCAACCAGCTGTTCTCCATGTTCCTGCAGGACTTTGAAAACTTTGTCTCTTCCGTCGATTTCTGCTTTGCGCTCCCGGTGCAACTGGATCTGCGCTTGACATTCGGCAATCGTCGTCGGGTTTGTTACTGAGTCCATTTTCTTGATGATGTCGTTGGTCCACAGCTCTAGCTCCTTTACATCTGCAGTGAACCTGTGAGCAGTGTAGGCGTTTTCTAGTGTTCCTACCCGTTTGACGCTAGATTCTTGTAAGTTATTCCATTGACGTTTGAGCTCTTCCAACTTTTCTTCGATCGGAACTACATTGTCCGGATATTTCTGCATCAACGCAGCAGCTCGCTTATCGTGTTCACCAATCTTTTGGTGTACGGCTGTCATATCGCGTTGCAAAGCGTCTTGTTTCCGCTTCAGCGACTCCACAGCATTTAAGTCCCTTCCGATGTCTTCGACGCTCATTGCTAGTTGTTTTTCAGCGATACGCTCGGCAGTGTCGTCAACATCTCGGTTGAAGACGTGAATCTCGTTTGCTCCGTCAAGCAACTCTCGGTATTTGTTCAAAGCTCCCTGCAGAGACTTCCACTTGTTGTTGAAGTTGTTTCTTCTCTGTTGGACATTCTTAGCTTCATTTGGAGCTTTGTCTTGTGTAAGAAGCTTGTCAGCTAATACGTTTATCATCTTGATACGTTGGTCGTCAACACGCATGTCGGAATCGACGTCATCGAGTTTCCGCTTCAAAGCATTGCAATGCTCCAAATCACGACCGGTGTCACTAGCATTCACCATCATTTCTTTGTCTCGAATCCATGCCTCCAGTTTGTCCAACTGGCTGTTAAATTCCAAAATGTCCTGAGCCTCTTCCAGACCTCGTCCTCTGGAGGCAACTTCGTTGATAAGAACATTCCAGGATTCGCTCAGCTTACGAACTTCTTCCTCGATTTCCGAAGCACATTCATGTCGCTTAGCGATCAGTGTTTCTCCCATCTGCTTGACTTCTTTGATTCGTCCCTCATTGGCAGCAACTTCAGCTTGGAAGGCCTGATGCTTCTGCAGTTTCTTGACCTTATCTTCCATATTGGAAACGTCTGCAAACGTATGTGCATCTGCTTCCAATTTCTTTTGCTTTTCGTTTATCCAGGCACCAGCCTCAGCGCAATCCCGGATAAACTGAGCATACAGCAGAGCATGTTGCAGCTTCTGTCTTCTCAAAGTGCACAATTCCTTGATCTTTTGTCTGCGATCGAAAATTTCTCGCAATCGTTTCCTTATGTTCTCACTGTCGAAGTGATTTTGTTCGACCAGCTTTCTGCCGTGGTCTTGCAAAATGGCAACCTTCTCATCCTGCGTTTGAATGAGTTTCTCAAAGGCGTCGTGTTTCTTCACCTGATCTTGAACAACTTCTACAGTTTGTCCGAAATCTGAGCTGGAAAGCGTAGCTTCCTGGCCGCTGCTAAGGTTGTCGATCACCTTCGCGTCTCGCATAAAACAGAACAGGTCGATCTTCTGTTCCAGCAATATTTTCTTTTTGCTGTAAGCCGAGTGAAGTTTAGCTCGTTCATCCAGCAGAGCCGAGCATTTCTCTTCCACTTCTGTGGCGGCGTAGTGACCTGTCTGTACCATCGAATCGCTCAGTTCGTTCAAATAGCGGAAAGTTTCCTCCCTAGCTTCGATCTCACCATATATCGCATCGTGTTGGATTTTGAGAGCTGTTGCACCGGTGGCATCGCTCACATGTTCTTCGGCCTGCAGGGTAGCCCGCAAATTTGTAGCCCAGGACATAAGATCACGTACCTGAGTCAAGAAGTGTTGCAAATCGCAGCTAGCCTGCAACTGATCGTTTCGCAGAGCGGACTTTTCCTTCAACATGTCCCAACCGTGGACAACATTTTCCCGCTCAACGCCAATGGCCTTGGCATTGTCACCAGGGTATTTGGATTGAAGGTCCATCGAATCGTCAACCAGTACTTGAAGTTGTGCCTCCAAGGCAACCAATTCGTTTTCAAACGCTTCGTGTTTGCGAGTCAAGGCCAAGGCAGAGTTCAAATCCTTACCCAACTCAGTAGATAGAGCTGCATTCTTGTCCTATTTTCGGATTTTTTTTGAATAAGGGAAGTTGTTGAAGGACAATTTTAAACTTTGAAACTTTTTTTGTAACTCACCTGGATACGGAAAAGTGCTTCGGCAGCATCTCTGTGGAAGCGATGGATTTCACCCGCAGCATGGAGTTTCTTCTCCCGGGCTGACAACAGCTTCAGAAGGTTTTGCCAGCAATTGCTAAAACAGGTTATGAATGCCATAAGAAACTTGGTATTTGGACGAACAAACTTTCAGGATTTTCATGGATTTGTTGTGAAGTGAAAAAAGTTAGTGGAATGATAGCTAGATTTGGGTACTTAAAACCCGGAAAATTAAATAAGTCTTGCTCTAAGTAAAATGATGTCTCATTTTTTCGATTGCAATCTTCCAATGCATATACCCATAAACGCGACAGCCAATTTTAAAACACTATGAATTAATTTTTTTTATTTTTGATAACAGAAATCCCAATTACATGAACTTTTAGGGGTAGAAATTTCGATCGAACTTTTATGACAGTGACAAATGATCAGACGACACATAATAAGTTTAAAGCGAACGTGTGAGATTAGGTTCTCAAGGATAGTTTACCAAATTTGATCATGTCGCTCGACAACATCCAACTGGGCTTCGGTGTAGGCCTGTTCGTTCCTGCTAGGATGTTTCGGGGGATGTTTTGAAGCACCGACCGACCGTTACAATTTTTGCAAAATTTGATGCAGTTCCAAAATAGCATGCATGTTAATAGTAGGGATTTATAGTTACACCAGGGGGCAGGGGAGGTATATAGGGGTTCATAGAAAGAATAAGAAATTGACAGAAAATAGTTGCGATTGGATCAGCAGAATATATTTACAGTGCTGTTAAGCTCCCAATATACTTTATTTTTTGGAGTTTAGATGACTTACCTGAGTTGTTCCTGGCCCCTTTCGATGTCAGCTACGTAAGGACTGTCGCTACCGATCAACTTCTTGGCGACTTCTTCGCATTGGTTGAATCGCTCAGCTCCCACTTCAATGCGATGCTTCAGATCGTCAAACTTGTTTTTAAGGATCTACAAAAAGAGATGTTTAACTACGTGGTAAAACTCTCAAGAGAAATTGTACTCACTAATAAATGTTCATAATCGTGGCCGTAGTCTTCCGAATTGACGGCCTGTTCCTGCTCCTTGATCCACTGTTCCAGTTCAGCCGACTCCATGAAGTATTCGTGCCGATACAAGCTTTCCATCAGCCGAAGCTGCCGTTGGGCGGCCAGTTTCTGCAAGGACTTCAGCATTTTCTCGACCAGCTGTTGCTTTGTGGCAATGATTTTACTGTCCGGATGTTTCGCTGCAACCATTGCCGAGGCTGTGTGTCCCATTTCTGACACAATACCGGAATACGTGTCCAGCTCCAACTCGATGGCCTTGTGCTTCGTTAGCAACTTTGTAGCCGAATCTCGATCCCGACCATAGTCGGTCGATCGAAGAACGTTGTTACGTTCACCGAGCCATGTCTCTATTTCTCCTGCTTCCGAAAGGTATTGTTGCGCTTTGAGTGAAAGTTCCAGCTTCTTTGAACGCTCGACAGCCTTTTCCTGCAAGTCGTTCCACGCCAGTTCCAACGTTTGGCATAGTTCTTTAACCTTGGTTTTTTCGGGATGATTCTGGTTGATCAAATTTTCAGCAGAGGTCAACGTTCTGTTGATCATCGATTGATGACCCTCAACTTCAGCTTCCAGTTTCTTATGTTTCTTGTACAAACTTTGAGCTTGATGAAGATTTTGTCCGATAACTTCGGAGCTCGCCGCGGGTAAACGTTCGTTGATCCATTGCAGCTCTGCATCGAGTTCAAAGACAAATTTATGGAACCGTAAGCTTTCTTCCAACGCCTCTCGACGCTTAGCTGCAGGACCTTTCAAGTTTGCAAACTGATTCTGTAATTTCTTGGTTTCGTTTTTGATATTGTTGGCGTCGAAATGACCCTCGTGGGCCATTTCCTCGCCAGAAGTCACCAGTTCGGCAACCTTCTGTTCCCACATACTGATGTCATTCTCCAGGATCTGGTGTTTGTTCATCAAATCTTTGCAACTACGCAGATCGTTGCCAACCTGTTTGCTCTGTAGTGCTGAGTCCAGTTCTTCCAGCTTGTTCTTGGCATCTTCGATGTTTCGATTATGCTCTCGCTGCAGTGAAGCTTGCTCCAGACGCCTTCCTTTTTCCAGTGAAGAATTGTTCAAATCCTTCCACTTCTGATTGACAGCGGCGAGCATTCGCGTCACTTCATCCGCTCGATTGTTCGTCTTGATCAGGGCTTCGCCTTCTTTGTTGACAGTTCGCAACTGACCTTCGTTAGCTCGCAGCTCACGTTCAAAGGCTTTGTGTTTCTGTAGTTTCCGGGGTAGATTCGTCAAATCCTTGTAGCTCTCATCGCTAGCAATCTTGGTTTTATCTGCAAGCCATCCGTTGAGGTCATCAACGTCAGCGCAAAACTGTTGGAAGTCCTTGGAAGCTTGAAGTGCGTTTCTTCGCTTCTGGGCCAGGTGTTTCACCTTTTCGCGACGGGCAAGTACTTGATCACGTCGTTCACCGATGTGCTCTGCTTCGTAATGGTTGTTACGTATTAGTTTATCCGCACCTTCTGAGAAATTCTTCAAAATTTTATCTTGAGCTCCCAAGGAGTTCTCGAAGTCAGTGTGTCGTTTAAGAATGGCTTCGACATCGTCCAGCGAGTTACCGAGGTCATCGTACTCGAGGTAAGCCTCGTGACTCTTGGTGGTAGCATCGATCTTGTCTGCCTCTCGATTGAACACCTGCAGCTCGATGCATTGCTTCAACTTTTTCTCCTTGACGTTCCAAGCGTCGTTAAGCGCTTCTTGCTCGGTAGCAAGTTTCTGTTGCATTTCAGGGATCTCAACTAAGCCAGGGTTGCGTTGTAGCAACTGGCTTCCCAGTTGTGCAAGTTGTCTGAATTCGTCTTCATGGGCTTTGATTTCTTCAGCCAGGTCATTATGTTTCTTCAACAAGTTTTCTGCTGTTTCAACATCTCTAGCAGTCTCTTCAGCATTCAGCTGATTATGAACGTCTTCTAGCCAAGCGATTAGCGCTTTGGTACCGTTCGTAAAGATTTGTTGTCCAACTGCGTTTTCCAACCTGGATCGTCGTTCTTTTGCCTTCTCTTGGCATTTCTTCCAAAGGTTTTGGATATCTTTCTGCTTCGCGGTGACGTTGTCTCTTTCGGAAGGATACGAGTTCTTGACAGAATTTCCGAGAAGGTTTACTCGGTTTACCTTTTCTTGCACGGGTGCTAGTTCGCGTTCCAAATTTTCGTGACGACGCTGTAGAGCTTTGACAGTTTTCAAGTCCGGACCAACCTCCGCTGTATCCAGCTGAGTCATCTTTTCGTTCATCCAATCGATTGCTTCTTCACAAGTGCGGTTGAACAACTCCACACTTGATGCTCCTTCGAGGTTCTTCTCTTTCTGTCCTTTAAGATAGTTTAAGTGTTCCCACATTTGATGGATTTGTCGTTGTCTAGCTTTCACTTTATCCAACTGCGAATGTCCCTGTCGGACAAAGTCTTCAACATCGGAATCGATAGCCTCGACACGTTTTGATGAAGCCGACAAATCGGTGAGGAACGTTTCGAACTTACGTTTGGCCGATTCAACGTTGTCTTTCGGATCTTCGGTGCGAAGCATCTTCTCTTTGTCCTTGATCCATTTCTCAAAATCATCGCATTCGCGGTAGAATCGGAACAGGCAGATGGAGTCTTCTAGAAGGGCTCGTCGACGTTCAGCAAGTTCCTGAAGCTGGTCGTAAGTGCTGTTAATGTGTTTCTGGCGCTTATCTACGCTGTCGTTACTATCGATGGTGGTGTCACCCTCGGTTCGTCGTTTGACCAATGGTTTGGCTTGGCTAGCCTTGGCCGGTCGCACACGCTTGACTGGGATCACCTGCTTCACCAGAATAGTCTTTTTAACTTTCTGCATAACTTTGACCTTTTCTGCCTTACGTATCAAACAGGGGACAGGTCGTGCTTCAATGTCTTTGACGTAGTTGGCGGGAACGAACCCTTCGGTACCGTCCAGCTTTCGAACGTTCCACCAATCGTTGTTGGTTTTGTTTTGTAGGATCATGATTTCGCCTTTGGCCATCTTCATACCCTGTCCATCGAAGGGATAAAGAGCCCGTACGTGAGGGAGAAGTTTGTTTTCGGTGACTGTTTTGTGTTCCAACCTTTCGACGGGTTCTTCTTCCCAAACTTCTTTGGGAACCAGGCGGGTTTCGTTGACCCATTCCTCCTGTTCGCCTTCGTTTGTTGCCGGTTCTGGTTCTGCTGACAAATCTAGGGTACAAATGCCTGCTTTGATGAGTTTGTCTGCTTGTTGATTCAAGTTTAGGATGTCACCAGAGTAGGCGTTGAGCTCTCCTTGTAGATCTCGATGGCGTTGAAGAAGGGCTTGGGCTGAGGGCTCATCAACGCCGTAGTCATCAGACGCGACGAGAGCCATTTTTTCGTTTAGCCACGAATCGGCTTCGTTCGCATCGGCGTAGAATTGGTAAGCTTCGGCAGCGTCATCGAGTTGTCGTTTACGTACTTCGACAAGTTCCTCCAGAGCCTTCCAGTGCTCTTGAAGAGAGTCGATCTTGCCTTGAACATCGGCATGTCTGGGATGTTTGTCGGTGATGAGTTTCTTTCCTGCTTCTGTTATTTGAGCAGTTTTTGGCTTTCTGACCTTCATTTCGTCTTCCAGGGCTTTGTGTTTCTGTTGCAGAGAAACTACTGCGCGAAGATCTTTGGCGGTGATTCCCGCTTTGCAAATACGCTGTTTGTCCACGAGCCATCCTTCTTCGTTTTCATGATCTTCGACGAATTGATAGAAATCGCGGGCTTCGTCGAGCCGAGCTCTTCGTTCCGCACTGCAACCGTGCAGTTCCTGATACGCCTGTGATAGTTCATCTAGTTTCTGATCTAGCTGACTGGTGTCTTTGACTCCAGATTTCTTTATTGCTTCCCCTTGGCGGTTGAAACGTCGTTGGGTTTCCCCTAGGGTAGTGACCTGTAGCTCTAGCAGTGAGTGTGCTTGTAGCAGTTCCTCGACTCCCAGTAGATGCGGTCCGACATCTTCGGAAGCGAATTGCACTTTAAGTGCTTTGATGGTTTCCATGGTAGTGTCGATTTCTCGCAGCAGATTCATCAATCCGCTCATGTGTGTAAGCTTAAATCTATGGTTCTCGAGCAGTTCCAGAAGTCCCTTCCACTTGGTGACGACTTCGGTTTCTCGATGTTTGACTTTGTCTTTTCCGTGGTAGTTCTCTTCGTGTAGTTCATTGCACATTTCCGTAAGGTCGTTGAAACGATCGGTTCGGGATAGGATATCGGCAGAAATGGCTTCGTGTTTCTTCACCGTGGCATCTACCTGGCGCAGATTGGCACCGTATCGAGGATCCGACAGAACCTGGATCATCTCGTTCAAGTATCCTTCCCGTAATACTGACTTCTTTTCGAATTTGTAATTTAACTGTTCCAATTTCTCTTGACGCAACAGTTCGTCTCGTAGCGCAACTTCTCGACTGTGTTCGGCGTTTTCTAGCAATCGCCAAGCTTTTTCGATGTCGTTGATCATTTTGCCGTCTTGGGGAGTGTAGTGTGGTTGATTGAGTGACTTCAGCAGCGTATTGACGTGGAAGTAGAGTGCTTCGATCTCGGATCTCTCCTTATATTTGGGAGGTTTCTCGATAGTACGGTACTCTTTGAACGCTAGTAGCTGCCCCTGAATGCCCTCTACCGAGTTAGGGAAGTTTCGCTTCTCTAGCTGGACGGTTTTCGTCCGAATCCAGCTGAGCAGATCAGTGATAAGGTTCTCAAATTGCATTTTCTTTTTGTCGGCATCCATCAGTTTGTTGACGATCTGTGTTCGGAACATTGGATGGATTGACGTTAAATTTTTTTTTAAATATTCCGTATAAAATTTTTAAAATATATATCTGAAATAAAATCTAAATATGAACTTACGTTGGCAATCCGCTTGCCGCCCTTCTGTTCGTTCTTCATCCGCGCGAACGTGTGATAGTAGCTGGCCACATAGGTGAGGATCGATTTCTCGTCCGGTCGGGCCGTATCGATATCCTCGGCATCGAGCAACCGGGGAATTCCCAGTTCCCGATCCGCCACCTCAAAGGCATGATTCAGGTTATCTATGTTCCGGCCCGGCATCAACGCATTGTAGTCGAACAGATCCGGCCGGTGCGAATGGATCAGCGCATTGAAGCCCAACCCAGAACGCCACGAACCTGTAAAATCGGTGATGTGCACGTGCTGGTAACCCTGCGTCTTCCGCTGGCACCACAACAACAGCGCATCTTTGGCGGATTTCTTCTCGGACGATTCATTTTCCTCATCCTGCGTAAGGAACAGAAAAAAAAACAAAGAAAAATTGTGAGTTCAAAACTCCTGATGCTCTAAAATTAGAACAACGACACATCGAAACGAAACGAAAGTTGTCCGGCTGGATTCTTTCGTCGAGCAGTTGCAAGAACTGATCGCGCGCGGATAAGCAAAGGAAAAAAAACGTTCCAAGGTCGAATAAATTAGTAGTAATTTTGTTTTGAGCCGGGCGTGCAGCTTCCATTTGCATATGATTAATGTCGTTATTTCTAATCTGACGGATTCCATCAAACTGCTTTGAAATTTGATATTTTTTCGGGTGTTTTTCTGGTATACCTAAACAGTTAAAGGGGAAAAATACGAGAAAACTGATAGAAAACGGGTGGCATAATTGTGTTTGATAAATTAAAACATGGTGTGAAAGGTTATTTTGAGGTTTTTTAATTTTTTTCGGGGAGTTTTTTCTTCGGCTTGCAGTCTTGTTTTTAGCAAAAACGACGTATTGATTTACGTTTCCAACGTTTCGATCCTTATTGGATCTTATTTTCAAACATTATAACATGTTTGCTGTTATGTCTTATCTCATCTAGTTCTAGAGATCATCTTTTATTCATATCTTATTTTGTTATCTCTATATGATTTTTTCTTTCTACACTTTTTCTCTTATATATTTACCTCTTCCTTATTTGACCTTTTTGATCTCTCTTAAATTATACCTCTTTTTATGCTATTCTCTCTGTATTTTCATTCCTCTCTTCACTCTCGAAAATGTTATCTCCTCTTTCTGAATTTCTCTACCCTGTCTCACTATTTTTTTTATTTCGCTCTAGATTTCTTCCTCCCATTTCTCTAGTTTCTATTTTCTATGCTCTCTATTTTTCTATCTTGACAAACTATATATTCTACCCTAAGGTTGCCAGAATCTTTTCAGCGCGTAGCCGGACCGGGCAAATACCGACAATTTTATATGAAAACCTGGTAAAATTCGGGCATTTGATTTCAAAATTGACGACCAAAAATTCGGGCAAATTTTGTTAAAACCCAAAAATTACTTAACAAAAATCAAGAAAAAAAATTGAAAAATAATTTTTTTCTCAAAATTTATCGTCAGGTTTTAAATCGTATTTAAGGCTTTAAAAAAATCTTTTTTAATTACAATTTTTGTAAAACTTACTAAAAATAATCCGTTGCATCAAAATTGGAATTTTTTTGTTTGATTTGCCAAATAGAGTGAATAAATCCGGGCAAAATCCGGGCGTTTTTCAAAATAATCCAGGCATCCGGACCGGGCCGGACTGTTCCCAAATTTTGTACTTAATATCAGAGCAAACCCGGATAAAACCGGGCAGTCTGGCAACCTTGTTCTACCCTTCTTTTGTCTTCTCATACTTCTCCAAATTTTACTCTATCGCTTCGCTTTTTTATCTGCTTCCACTTTCCCTTCTTTCTATATTTTGCTCGTATCCCTTTTTCATATTTAGCTCTTATCAACCGATTATCTGATATATTTTCCTCGCTCGCTCTTTTTCTGTCTTCTTTCTTTGTTTTTAGTTTTTCTCTTCATCCTTTCTTCATTCTCATTATTCCCTGCCCTTAGTTTATTATAAACTCTCTCACCTATTCGGCCATTGGAAGAAAATCGGGCTTCAAAAATTTCTTGTAGAATTCTTACAGAAAAAGCGTAGTTAAATCAATCATTATTTCTATCCCTATTGATTTTCTTTTCTGCCTTTGAACACTAATTTTGGGTTGAAACAAGATATTTTCCTATATTTATGGTTACTTATTATGCTTTCTGCTATACTTCCTTTGTAGTTTGTTTGACTGTCTATTTTTTCCGAAATATCTGTTTAAATCTTTCTTTGTTTTCTCTCTTCCTTCTCATGGTTTCTTCATTCCTATTTTTCGCTCCCCTTTATTTATATTTTACTTATTTTCCAAACACAGAAATCAAAAATATATCTAAATCAACCATAACTTTCGATGTCTTTTCCTGCCTAATTCAACTAAATTTTTGGGTTGAAATCAGCATACGGCAACGGGCAACAGATTTTTGGCTGTTGGCTTAAAAATCTTGACTTACCACATCGATTTCGATTTCCTGGATTTGGAACCGTAGAATGATGGTCCAGATGAGACCGAGAATGAGACGCGGGTTGTGATCGACGATGTCCTCGGCACCGATCGACTCAAGGCGAACCTGTTAATCAAAGAAAAAGGAAAAAAAATAGTTTGTTTACTGAATTTTATTGCTGTTGTTATATTTGACGATATTTTCAGTAGGGTAGAATGAGGATACTTGATCCTTGGGGATACTTGATTCCTTAGCTATATCTCGAAACTGGAATGTCTTACAAAGATCAAATGTTCTAGAAAAATGTGCCAAAATGAGCTAAATAACAATGCTTGTAGTTTAAAAAATTTTAACAACATAATTGTTTGAGTAATTGAATTTTGTTCGAAAAATTTCACAAAATGTAACTTGAAGATCTTTTTCATCACTTTAAAATGATCCTTACATGGGAAAATTATGAAAAAAAATGTTTGTCACAATGTATCAATCGTTCGAGCGTAAAATGAACTTCATAATGCCATATTTTCAAAGCAATGGAAAACTCTCAACTTTTTTCAGGAAAAGTTTTATAAAATGTTGATTATGGGTACAATTGATCCCCCTTCCAAACGGCATATTCTTCTTCTGAATTGATCGTTATGATTGCTGATTACAAAATTACTAATATTTATCCAAAAACTAATATTTATCAAACAATTGTCTGAAGAAAAGAGCAAAAATAATTAATTTTCTCTGAATTATAAAAAATAGCGCCTTTAAGTATGCAATGTTATTAGCGTTGAGACAAAGTTATAGAGTTTTCTTCTTATGTCTGCTTCAAATTATGAAATGAGAACAAACATGACCAAAATAGTCAATTAACATTCTATCTTGAGGTTTTGTTTGATTTTCATGCAAGATTACGGCTTCCTGAATAAAAAATCAAATCTCCTTCAATAGGGGATCAAGTCTCTCCTAACTTCAGAAAAATCGCAATTTTTTTACTCCCACGAAAATGCTTCTAGTTCATCAACGGGTTCAAGTATCGTTCTTATTTTTGGAGCATAGAAACATGAAGTTACAAGCTGTCAGAAAATATAAAAGACGGCGAGTTGCTAAATTTTTCCAAAAAGATATGGTGAAAATAAGAAAAGGGGATCAAGTATCCCCACTCTCCCCTATAGATTTGAGCCTTGATAGTTGAAGATTTATTTTGTTTTGGATCGTTGTTTCTTTCAAGTTCATATTTATAATTCAGGAAAAAAACACGTTTTTTTAATATATTATATTTCTGTCATATAATTGCAAAAGCTAATTTACCGATTAAAATATCGACTTTTTAAGCACACAAAACAAACATGAACAAACCGCAGTCCCACCAACGCCACCGGTAGTATCCACAACAAACTGAGGTGATTAGTTTGAACTATTTCCGTTGGTTTGGGGCACTGTTTGGCCTGATGATTCCAAAATTTTCGATAATTGCTAAAATTGCAGCCATAAATATGCGGAACAATAGTGTTGGGGCAGTTTTCTGGTGTCAATATTACTTTGTGAATGTAATGGGTTTCGTCATTTCTTCTTATAAGATGACACCGGCCGTACTCGAGAGCCTGTCCCTGGATCAGACAAACCGTTAACCACGTGGCGTTCCGTATACTAGGCTTAAACACAACTAACAGGTAGGGATACAAAAATACCACATTCAAAGAACGAGCCCGATCGTGGCATCGAAACTGGTGACCCTCGGAGCTAGATCTAGTGTGGAAGCAATGCAGATTCGTAGTGATGCAGCTTGATTTTTCTACGCCTCGAAATGATAGCTCCGAGGGTCTGGAAATACAACCCACTTTATCGAAGCTTTCCACTTCGAATTTGGGACAAATGGTAACGTTGCCGTCTGGAGCCAATTGCGTGAAAACTGTACCAATAAATAGACTCAAAATGGTTTGGAAGGAAGTAAGTAGGTTTGAAAACATCTTAGATTACGGGGCAATCGATTAAAACGAACTAAACAAGAAAAAGGTTTCGCGTTGGAACACAACAAAGCGACAAGCTAATGGACCATCATTAGAGAAGATTTCTCCACCCTATTTTAGGTGAACCTTGGCGTTCTAACGAAATCCTGATAGCATTACTGGTGCAAATGGTTAATGCGTGAATAAAATATTTGGGCCGAAGTTTATGTACTTTATGTACAATATAGTCCTAGTCGTGAAATTACAGAACATGAGATTTGTGGAAAGCTGGCGTACGTCCGGATTCCGCGAAACAAATTTTCACATATGTTGCACTTATCGCCTATCGACTACACGGACTTGGCCGGCATCGTTATTAGTTCATTTCAAAGCAAGAGGTTCTCAAATTTGTACAGTGAGATTGTATTGCTTGAACCCAGCAGTTTTCATTTGATTCATTGTGGAATATTTATTGTCTCGAACCAATCAAGCAATGCAACTGTTGTGCCTTTGGCCAGAAGGGGCCGCATTTGAATTGTAACTGATAGGAAACTCAAGCTCGAATCGTAGTCGTGAAATTAATAAAACCGACATTATTTTGCCGGAAGTTATTTTGGAACAATGTTTTCGGTCCCGATTTTGAAAAATTATCACACATTCGGCGAGCTGTCTGAAAATCCACGAGGCAATTGATTAACTAAAACTAAACAGATCCGAATTGCTATCTAACCTCAAATTTCAAACACTTGTAGCAATTTTCATCTAGATAATCGTTTTTGATATTGTTTCTAAAAATGGTGTTTTTTTAGTTGGTTATATGATGGAAATTTATTCGGAAAGACTGCCTTTTATCTTTCTTATGTACACTTTGTCTCTACATTTAACTGCTGATAAATACTAGAAGACTTCCCGTGCGCATCGATAGAAACATTCAAAAATCAAGTGTTCCAATGGCCGCGTACAACAAAAATGTTATTTTTTCCACAACATAACCTTCAAACTAATCACTTTTTTTTTCACAAATGATTCATTATAATGCTACAAACAACTTGCGTTTGAAAATGTTTGCCGAGGAGCTCGAATTCAACACAAAAAAACTGAATTACAAAAAGGAACCCGCTTAGCTCACTAGCTAAGGACAAGAGAAAAAATGTCATCCGGCAAAAACGATGTTTGTTTTTTTTTCTGACCTCAAAAAGCAGTATAAAATTATTTCTAGTATGGAAAGTGAAAGATACTTAGCGTAGGTACCAGAAAATGCGAAACATAGACATTTTCGATGTTGAATTTTGGAGAAAATAAAGATTAAAGTTGAAAGTGCGCGTCCATTGGTGCTTCCACGGTAGTTGATCGATAATCACGTTATCATTCTTCCATTTCGTTCCACATTGAGTGATTTGCAATTTAATGATGATCCTGATTGAATCCTTCCTCAAATGATTTTTAATTTCAATAAAATAATGTTCACGTCAGTTTTTGAACGAAATATGTCAATCACGTATATGTGTATTTTGGAAAATTGGAAATCGTCAAAAATATGAATTTTGCTGGAAATTTCAATTTTTGCAAGATCATTAATCGTAAATTTTAAATGTGAAGGGTTAATGATACTAGTTTTGCTCTTTACATGATAGATTAATCATAAGAAAATATACATCAATTTAAAACTTTTGAGTTTCATGAGGGAAAAAATAGGATAGTTTGATAATAAAATTAGGGTTTTTTTTAACATCATAACACCAACCAATTTTTTTGCTAGGATGCAGAGTAGAGTGCCCCAAATGGCCCGACATTTGATAAAGTTGTGCGCTGCAGGCTTAAACTGATCCTAGGCCTAGTACAAGGTCTCATGTTAAATTTGGGCCAGATCGGATCACGGGGAGGGGTCGCTCAACAAGCCTAAAGTTTGTATGGGATTTTGAGACATTTTGTTCGGGAGGAACACGAAAATCCAGTTTTTCATGAATAACTTTAATCCGCTTCGGCCGATATATTTTGAAAACGGTTTTTCTTTAAGCCTAAACTGTGACAAATATTTTATCCGAACACTGCATTTCGATTCAAGTTAAGACACAAAAGTAATTAAGCTTCAAAAAATAGTTATCTTTTTTAAGGGTGATATTCATCACTATAAATGAATGAGAGACACTGCTTCGAACATTTTGACGCAGCATTGACAATGATTAATATCACCCCATTTTTGAAGTTTTACCCTATTTTTGAAGTTCAATAACTTTTTTATCCTAAGTCGAATCAAAATGCATTCTTCGGATGAAATATTTGTCATAGTTTAGGCTTGAAAAAAACCGTTTTCAAAAGAAATCGGCCGAAGGGGACCAAAGTTATTCATGAAAAACTGAATTTTCATGTTCCTCCCGAACAAAATGTCTCAAAATCCCATACACACTATAAGCTCGTTAAGTGACCCTTTCCAGTGATCCGATCCGGCCCAAATTTAACATGAGACCTTGTACTAGGCCTAGGATCAATTTAAGCCCGCAGAGCATAACATTTCACAAGCTTGAAATTTCTCATACAAATTTGGGGCAGTCTAATGCAGAGGTAGCCTCGGTCTGAAACCAAAAAATTATTCTTGAATCGCTTTATCTCTCTTTCTTGTTTATCTATAGACTACTAGGGCGTGGCCGACGCCGTTATTGATGTTTAAAGAGAGAGCATAAGTTTTGTTCATTGTGAATGTGCTGTTAATTCCAGACATTATTCTTTTGACCTCTGGACAAAGTTGATGGCCTCGCGCAGTGGTCCAATTCTCTAAAAACCTGGCAAAAAGTCTGTTTTCAACATTTTTATTCCTGCAACTTACTAAATTTGTCCAATAATCATAATGTCACTGAAAATAACTTATTATTCTCATATTTTATTTGAAATTTCTTTTTTTTACCTAGGACTTTGAAAAACTTTAACAGCTCAGTAAGTAGTTTTCTGTATTAAAATTTACTAACAGATTGCTGAAAAATCCTTCACATCCTAGAATGGTTCATTGAATCTAAAATCATCTCAAAATTACAATACAAATAAAAAGAAATCATAACAGATGGACATGACAACGCTCTGGTGCTTAATTCTTCTTTCATTAATTAACACGTCAATATAGAAATTTGATGTTAAATGAGAAAATTATGAAATTTAGTTGTGTAGGTTATTTTTCTTAAGTTATCATTTAATCTATAAATTGTTGTTTCAACACAAAACACTTCATTAATATTTTACATGAGAAAAAGACACTTTATGTTTCATATTTTCTTAATTTTTAATTTGACTTCTGATTTTTATTTTTGGTTTTTTTTATATTTCCTATCTTTAAAATAATTTAATGCCATTAAAGTTTTTTACCATTTTTGGTTCTCATGAATTTTGACCAGCAAAACGATTCTATGATTTGGTCAGTAATCAGAAGAATATTTGAGAATCGTAATTTAATCACGTTAAACATAAGTGCATACTGATAGTGCTTCATAATTTGATAAGGATGTTTAATGAAAGGATTTTTGAGAAAATTGATCCTAGAGATCCAATTAAATATCAATATAGTTTATGATCCGGGATGTTATTTGCTTAGAAGTCAAATTTAAAGAAAAAAGTGGTTCAACTCTTCGAAATCGTTCTCCAAAAAAAGCAAAAAAAAGGCAGCCCAATTTGCAATATTTTGTAGTTCAGATTCTGAACTTCAGAAATGTGGGAATCTAACCAACGTAAAATTAGAGTGGAGTTAGGTATGTGGGTTTTTTTAATCTCTTGTTGAAGTTTAAAAATCTTAAATATATATCGTGTTTTCAACTAGATTCCATATAATAAATTTCCCCTTATTTCAAAACACAATTTTTTATTTTAGCTGTAAAATATGGCTAACCAGAATATAAAAATAATTGCCGAGCAAAATATATTCACAATTTTTTTACCTATTCGTCATTCAATATAAGAAAATCTTTGCGAAATTTTCGAAAAATATTCAAACTTTTCTCAGCATTTATTTGAGAACTTTTAAACGGCTGAACTTGTGACTATTATTTTCATGGTTTTATGTAGCCTGAAAATGCCGAAACATGATAAAATATTTGGATAGATGATATTGAGTGCTTTAAAAATCTACTTTCGGCCAGCTTTTCTGGGTTTTGGACCACTGTGCCTCGGTCAATCACGGAGTAGCAACCATTGACGATGTGGAACTAGTGTTACTGAGCTACGCCTGATTGAGCTCGCGGAGATTGATGTGCAAATAATGAAAATCATTTTAGAAAATATAAGAAGCTGTTTAAGGATTGGGATTTAAACTCTTGATAAAGAATTTCAGGCTCAACGATCAAAAGTGGATGTGAGTAGTCAATCAAGCTAAGCTAGCTAATTAGTCAAATTCATGATCAATAGCTTTCTATATTCTGACTATGCGACAGTTTTTCTTTGGAATTATAGCAGTTTTTTAGAAGAATAGTCCAATTTCGGAAAGCAGTTTTTCAAATGTTGTGGTAAAAATATGCGTAAAATATGACTAGTTACAACCAATATTTTAGATCCAACAAAAACTAAAAATGTCTCAGAATACATTAAAAATAAACGTTTACGCCGAATACATTTTTTTTGCTGGCGATTTTTCGTTTTAAAATTCCAAAGTTTTTCCCGGTTGAAAATTATGATTTTCCCGGTGTTTAACTAGGAAAGTTGGGTAAGACGGACACCCTAAGGTAGAATCGCAAGAAAATCAGATATCGCTTTTTTCATCGCAATTTTGGTGCAGATGGGCAGTTAAGGTTGTTTGCTATCGCATTAACCATTAGAATAAGTAAATTTACTTCATCAATACTGTTTTTATAGCTGTTCAAAACATGCTTGCAAATAACACTTTTTAAAAATGGTCGGATAAAACGGACACTGCTCAGAAAAGGTACATTTTGCCGCAAAAATTGCAGTAGAGTTAAGTATTTGAAAACGTTTTTCAACCTAAATGAAACCAACTGGTCCGAGTCCAGAAGCAAAACATTGTGGTTTTGGAAATCCGCATTTATAGGCGTTTTTTTCACCTTTCTTCAGCCAGTTTGAGATGGCGAGTGCTTTTTGACCGACAATTGCTCTTGCCAGGGTCTTCTGAAGGCATATGGAGAAACAAACCGATGAAAAAATAAAAATACCTAGAGATACTTATGTGTCCATTTTACCCGACGCTGATTTTCCTCCGAATGGTTGATAAGAAGCCTAATAAACACTTTACCTTTGAAAACAGCTGAAGTTTTCAAAAATTTTGCGAGTTAAGAACAATTTTATGTGGAGAGAAAATTACATCAGATAATGGATCCTCAAAATTTTTGTTTGTTTTGTTTACTTTTATGGGACCTTGCTTGCTATAAATAAACAAAAGATCTCGAAGGTGTTGATACACTTAGACGAACATATTCCCATCATTAGATTTGTGCCAAACCTTGTAATTTTCGAAATATTGAAAGTGTCCGTTTTACCTGCTGTGTTCGTCTTACCCGACTTTCCCCTACTGGTTTTTAATAAAAATCATGATGAATTAAAACATTTAATGTAGAGCCCTAAATTTTCTAATAATTGTTTCCCAAAACTGATAAACCGGTATAAAATTATGGAAAATAAATTCTTTAAAGTCTCATAACACATAGTCTTTTCGCATCAAATTTTCGCAAAATTTTGGATCGAACCCAACGAAATTGGCATCTTTTCTCCCCATTTTCTAGAATTTTGCAAAGTCCGGGTAACTTGATCTTGAATTTTAATGGTATTGTGGTTTTTTTGAACAACTGTAAAAATTTCAGATTTTTTTTCTAAAATTATTACAGAATTGAAGAACAATTTGTACAGTTCCTAGAGAAATATGTAGAAAATATATCGAAATAGAAAAAAAAATCATTTTGTTAACTTGAAAGGGGAATATGTCTTACAAAACTTAAATTATCAGAATGTAGAAAAATATTTGGTAATTTTATAACTGCAGTTATATTTATTGGTAGAAATCCAAAGACATGTTAAGATTTTTTTCTTCAATGAATAACTTTAGTAATATCCTATTCATTAGAACTGAAGATTCGTGAAAATAATAATATAGAAAACGGTGAATATGACAAGGCTGAACTTCAGTCGTTTGAATGTAAGATATTATTTTGTTATCAGGGTAGAGACCATTGATTTAGAAACAATGTTACATAAGCTTTAAGGAAGAATAAAAACAAAACACTGGTGATTTGTTCCTCAGGCCAATTTAAACGAAACAACGATAACAACGACAATAACATTGAAAAAAAATATTCTTTTCGTTAGAAAAATGTTACTCTGCTTAAAAACGTCTCACGCTTCCAAAATATTAGCTATTTTTTATAAAATAATTCAAGAAACATCATTATGACGCATCTCAGAATGAAATTACATTTTCTAGACAAGTCCGGTTCGGCCCAGATGCCCGGATACGGTAGAAAACTGCCCGGATTTAGTCATATAATTTTGAACATTGAACAAAAATATCAAGTCCGGTTTTAAATTTTTCGTCAAAAAACGGTTTTTTAAAAGTTTGTTTCATCAAATTTAACAAAAAAAAAATCCGGATATCTTAAATTAAAATTGAACACTGCTGATTTGTTTTGAAAAAAAAAATGTTTTCAAATCATTTTTCGTCACCCTTTAACTTTTTTGGATTATTGTCTACAATTTGATCCCCAGAATTTTCTGGATTTTGTCCGGTTTCTTCAATAGATAATTTTAAATAAGTTCCCCATTTTTGACAGATTTTTCAAAAGATTTGACCGGAATTATCCAGCTACGTGCGAAAATAATTCAGGAATGCTTAATCTATATTCCGAACACTGAATCATTTGACGTCGAAAACTAAAACTTTTTGTAGGAAACTACATAACATAAAAGGTTTTTTTTTTTGGGCTTGTGATATAGCTCAGTTGGCAAGTCTGTTGTCTCCTGAGCCGATGTCCATGAGTTCGAGCCCAAGAGTAAACATCGAACACAGTTGTACCGGATAGTTTTTCAATAACGATCCGCCAACTACAACGTTGATAAAGTCGCGAATGCCATAAAGATGGTAAAACGACTATAATCGAAACAAAAAAAAAAAAAATAAAAGGTTTTAAAAAGCTATCAAAACATTGATTGATTACTAATTAACAAAAATAAGTGTTTTTGAGGTACATCTACATACATGCAAGACTATCAAAAACTACTCCTACATTTAGAGATAAGTTTAAAATTGTTTTTGGAATTCCGTGAAAAAAAAATTATTAACATGACCATTTTCCCGGTGATGTGCCGAGATTCGCGATTTTTTCCCGGTTTCCCGGTAACGTGATGAAATTCCAAAATTTTTCCCGATATTCCCGGTTCGCTAGCAACCCTGCGAGTGTTTGCAGAATTTTAAAGTAAGTTGTTTTATAAAAAAAACTAATAATTGTGAAATTTTCCATACATTTATGTGGAATTTCTGTAACTGTTATTTGGTTGGCCTACTAATAAATATGTAAGCAACGGAGTAGTATACCTAAAAAATCTAGCTAACCTGAGTTGCCCCTAGTGTAAACAAAAAACGTGATGACAGCAGTTAGGGTACAACTTGAGTGTCACTAGGATGAAAAAATGCTTTCTGGAGCTCAACCTACAAATGATGGTTTAGAGAGGGTACAAAATAAACATTTATGTGAAAACAACTCACAATAGTTATTTATGAAACAAGTCTCAAAATGTGGAATATTTTAGTCAAGTCATAAATCTTGATAATTACGAGTAGAGTGCTGGAAAAATAGAGTTTTGCAACGAGTTGCATACACGATTCTTTGCAATACTGGAAAATACCCTTCAGAATCAACCACCTGAAGAAACAGATTGTAGTTTTTTTCCTTTCAAATCAAAAGGGTATCAAAAAGTAGCCCTTTTCGACACTTTGCAGTGGTTTGAGTACTATTTTTGGACATTGTTTTTTTTTCGGTAGGAGAAGGAGGCCTTTTCAAAACCAAACTTCGTAACAAAAAACAAACAGTTTAGTGCGAAGTTGCAAAAAAAATTAAAATTACATTAATATGATTCAAAAAAATGTTTGTTTTCTACACATTTGTATTTTTTACCAGGATTCGAAATCGCAAAAAAAAATTAAAAACTGATGAATAGTTAAAAAATGTAGAACGAATACTTAGTATCAAGCCTCTAGAAAAGAATTCTTTAGTGGTCATATCTGAACTTTAATTTTTTTCTAGAATTAAAAAAAATTAAACTTCATACAATAAGTTAAAATTGACCTATAATTGAGACTAAATAAAAAAGTAAACTTCGATTTGATCACAACTTCAGTAAACGAGTCTCACCTTTAATCTAAACCGGAACAGCCATCACCAGGTCGTATGTTCACGGTTTAGCAAACATGCTATCCAGTTAGTAGTATGTCATACTTTCTCAGCTGAAACCATTCAACTGGATTCACTAGTTCACAACTAGAAATGGTGATAAAAATAAGTTCATACCCGCTCATCAGGTATTTTGTTGGGTTGGCAGGCAGCCTCGCTATTACTTTGAAGCTGGAAAGCGACATCATCTCGCTCGGCAATCGGCATCCATTCCCCAGTTTCCGAAGATGCGTGCCGCTGATGATGGTTGGCTGAGTGGCCCAGTTTGAATTATGGCATCTTATCATGGCATTCGCTCCGCAGAGCCGGTAGAACCGGTTCGTGTACTAATTTTCTTCTAGGAAGAGTAGGTTCCCCGGCGGCGAAGAATCGGTGGCAGATTTGTGCCAGGTGAGACAAATAGGCGTGATAAATGAGCTCTTCCTCGTTTTTCGAGAGGCTTAACATTATAATGATGGTTCTGTATCTTTTTTTCAAAATGCTTTAAACAAGTTGAAAATAAAAAAAAATCGATGTGTCAGTTTACAGTAACATCAGAATGTTTGTTAAATCATAAAAATGAAAAGTAATAACACTAGCCAACATTCCTCTTGTAGTTTCATGATGTCGACAACTCTATCTACAAACGTAACACTCAATTTACGAGTGAACATTCCACAGGTTTTACACCGTTCCAGCACCTAAACCCTCAACCCGTTGAAACAGATCAACAATGAGCTGCGCCCATAAAACATTCCCGATTGACCGTAAAAAATTCATTACCGGTGACCGTGACACATGACCCATTTAAAGTACGTGGGGAGTGAGTAAAGGAGCGCGATTATTGCATCAATCGTTGTTGTTGCTGGACCCTACACCAACAACACCACAACATTATTGCTCGGTTGCCCATGATGATGATGATGGCTTCTGAATGTCAATAACCGATTCATCGTTTTTCTCATTACTATTTTCAATAGAAACTAGACGCTTGCTCTAGCTACTACCTACATCTAATAGCACTTAGTTCCACTAGCCTGCGTCTGGTCTGGTCTGGTTTGCGTCCGTCGTCGTCGTCGTTTTAACTTCATGACCGCAACATAGATCAACAATGAGCGATATAATGAAGAGCTCCTCCCGTGAATGGATGAGTGAGAAACTAATCAGCTATGTTTTGTGAGCTAGAAATTGATTGCATTGCTGCATTTGAATTGAGCTACTACTTACTTCCAGCAGCCGTAAGTGAGAGAAACATTCCAAGCTGCTGCTGCGGGCGTTCTCGTTAAACTAATTGATAATCTTTTCTTGATGAGTACAGGCGTTTATTTTGAGTGGATGTTCATGTTTGTGTATGTATTGTTGAAAGTAAATTTACTTGTATTGTTGATTTACTGATGTATGTTTAATTGATAGAAAAATAAAAACGTAAAAAGCGTTTTCTTGAAGATCTGACAGGAACGCTTGCAGAAATTTTTTAACGGATATTGCCTGTGAAGCAAAATAATTATCTATCGGATTGATGCAATTTTTATCTCTTAAAGGTTTTATAATGATGGAACTTAAATCCACTGGTCTTAAGTAGCTGATCCGGATTATTTTTTCATTTATTTACAAGGTTTTCTGACTCACAACATAACCTGATGAACAATATTCCTCCAATTCACTCGGTCCATGGCAACCGTTCTTCAACTTCCCGGACATCCAAAATACGCCAGATCAAGGTTATTAGATCACAAGGTTCTCTGACTTTGTCAGTAAGTAGGCGAGGAGAGCGCGGTAAGGTTCAGTGAGTTTGTTTGTAAACATCGGGAAATTTGTTCGAGCTGAGGGCTTTGTTGGTAGACAAACTTCACGAACTCCATAGTAGCCAAATCAAAATGGCTGAATCGGGAGTTTCTCATATCGTTACACCTCCTATATATACACACCTTGCGCCAGATCACACTTCGCTTGGTCTAACCACCTCGCTCGTTGCGCCCCTGCTCGCCTCGTTCCTACTGGATTCGTATCGAACACCTGTTTTGCAGGACAGTCATCCGGCATTCTCGCAACATGTCCCGCCCAGCGTATCCGGCCAGCTTCCACCACCTTCTGGATACTGGGTTCGCCGTAGAGTCGCGCGAGCTCGTGGTTCATCCTTCGCCTCCACACTCCGTTCTCCTGTACGCCGCCAAAGATGGTTCTTAACACTCGTCGCTCGAATACTCCGAGTGTACGCAGGTCCTCCTCGAGCAATATCCATGTCTCGTGCCCGTAGAGAACAACCGGTCTAATGAGCGTCATATACAGGTTACACTTCGTGCGAGGGCTAAGTCTTCTCGACCGCAGTTGCTTGTGGAGTCCATAGTAGGCACGACTTCCGCTGATAATTCGCCTCCGGATCTCACGGATGGTTCTTAACACTCGAATAATCCGAGTGTATGCAGGTCCTCCTCGACCAATATCCATGTCTCGTGCCCGTAGAAAACAACCGGTCTACTGTGTAACCATGGGAAATTTCTAGCCAAAATTGTCAAGATTCGTCGCGCAAATGTAAATGTCGAGGAAGTGCTGGTGACTTACCCATCAACGCCGTCTGACTCCGCTGAAAGTCACCAAGTGCCGGAGACATCGAATTGCGACCCCAGGCCCCAAACTGCTCCTGGCTAGCCCTAGTAATTCGGCAGTTTCGCCGCGCAAACAGGAGGTTGTGATATTTCCGGTTCCGGACGAGGAGACGGTGTACGCAAGGAGAGTATCCTGGAAGCAGACGCGTGAGGTAGAAGAGTTTGTGCCACTATTCATTGAATTGCGGATCAGTCGGCAAGTGCCTTTTTGTACCATTGAGGAAGGGGAATACAGTGGGCGAGCAAAGCCCGAAACTTAATGATCTAGCGTTTCCTTGTAGTGTTCATTTTCAAAAAGCCGACCCTGAGGCAAGAATTGGGGGAGACTTAACAGTGCTGGGTAGTGACTTAACCACAGGTTACAAATGAGCGTCATGTGCAGGTTATACTTCGTGCGAGGGCTAAGTCTTTTCAACCGCAGTTGCTTGTGGAGTGTATAGTAGGCACGACTTCCGCTGAGCATTTGCCGTCGGATCTCACGGTTGGTGCCATTGCCTACGGTCGAATGTGCCAGTGAGCCGAATAGACAAAGTCTTTGACTATCTCCAGCTTGTCGCCGTCAATCGTGACCTTGTGTTTACTGCATTAGCGGGCTTGGTCGATCTCGAACCCGTAGGCAAGCATTTACTTCGTTTTAGCCGTATTAATTTGCGATAGATCTCCTCCCCTGCCAACTATGTCAATGTCTTCGGCAAGACAGATGAGTGTACTGGATCTGTTGTAAATCGTGCCCCGCATTTCGCCCACCGCTCGTCGAATAGCACCTTCTAGAGCCACCTTGAACATTATGCAGGATAATCCAACGCCTTGTCGAAGCTCCTCGCGCGATTCAAATGAACGCGACAATTCACCCGAAATCCGCACTGAGCACTGCGTTCCAACCATCTTGGCCTTAATCAGTCTGGTCAACTTCCCGGAAAAACCGTTCTCGTCCATGATTTTCCATAGCTCGTCACGATCGATCGTGTCATATGAGGCTTTGAAGTCGATGAATAGATGGTGCGTAGAGACTTGGTGTTCACGGCGTTTTTGGAGATTTTTCCGTAGTGTGAAGATTTGGTCCGGCGTAGACCGTCCCTCCATGAAACCAGCCTCAATACTTCTGACGAACCTTTTTGCTTGTGGCGTTAGGCGGCGGAGTAGAATTCGGACAACGCTCTGTAGGCGGCATTGAGGACAGTGATCGCTTGGTAGTTCTCAAAGTCCAATTTGCCACCATTCTTGTAGAAGGGGTAGAAGGGGCTTGTAGTTCCACATGCCTGATAACGTTCTCCGCAACGCTGTTGATGACTGTCTTGATGATATCCCAACAGTCCTCGAGAGGGACTTCGTCAAGCTCGTCCTGAGCATGGCTTCGTGTGATTGCGCGTAGTCTGCTGCGACCTCACTATGGACGGACCTCACGTTTACTATGTAGAGGATTTGGGTGCATCTTCTCCATCACCAGATAAAGGGTGTGTCACATCAAATTGCATCAAGGAAAAAACGCTATAGAAATTTATTTTTTTTTAAATTCAGCTTTCGCTTATAATCAGATAAGAGTGTATAGATCACGTTGGCCATGCTTCACTGTCAATTTTTCGTACATTTGGAAAAATGTCGTCGAACGAAAAAGAGCGTCGTGAATTAATCCTGCGCACTCAGTTGTCACATCGGGACATTGGTAAGATGCTGGGAATCGTCCAATCCACGGTCAGCAGAGTACTAAAACGATACTTCAAGAACCTAACCATCGTCCGGAAGGTGAAGAACGGCAAAAATGGATGCTCCGTCAGTTAAAAAGATCACAAACGTGTAGTTAAGCAGTTTTGACGTGATCCGAGAAGTTCGGTCCGGGATGTCGCCAAAAAGCTGAATTTGTCAAGTTCATTCGTCCAAGCAGACCAAGCAGCGGGAGGGCCTGCGTACATACAAGGTTCAGAAGGCTCCTAACCGCGACGAAAGGCAAAACATGGTGAGGAAGACGCGAGCCCGGAAGCTGTACTGTAAACCGAAATGCAGACAAAGCCGCATTGCTGGTAATGGACGACGAAACCTACGTCAAAGCGGACTTTCGTCAGCTGCCGGGTCTGTTGTTCTTCACCGCAGAGGACAAACTCAGCTTTCCGGAGGAGATTCGCAAGCAAAAACTATCCAAGTTGCCAAAAAGTACATGGTGTGACAAGCGATCTGGTCTTGCGGAAAGCGGAGCGCCCCCTTCGTGACGACCGGCACGGTAAACGGGCAGGTTTACCACAAGGAGTGCCTACAGAAGCGCTTACTATCACTATTGAAGCAGCACGAGGGCTCGCCCATCTTCTGGCCGGATCACGCTTCGTGCCACTATTCAAAGGACGTGTTGGAGTGGTACGGAGCCAGCGGGGTCACCAATAGAGAAATATTGGGCGATTATGAAGCAGGTTCTCCGGAAAAACCCCAAAAGCTGTCAAATCGGAGGCGGACTTCAAGAGAAAATGGATTTCTGTTAAAAAAAACTACAACCTGACGTTGTACAGAACCTTATGGACGGGGTAAAGAGGAAGGTGCGAGCATTGACAGGATCTGACGTCGTTGATGTCCAAGAAGTGCCGGCTGTATATCAAAACGTGGTCGACCTGTGATTGCGTTTCAGTTTGGTACGGTGATCTTCAGGTGTACTTGTGTGGAAAGCGGTGCTGGAAAAAGGTACTAAGTAAGGCCATTCTTTTAGAGGCGGGAAAATTATAAGGCTGAGGTCAGCTGATGCGCGCGGAACCTTCCAATTGTCCGTTTGAATTCGTCCTCCTATGCGACCTGAGCGTTGATATACCCGATGAAGATCTTGATATCATGTTTTGGGCAGCGGTCGTATTCACGTTTCAGTTGCGCGTAGAATTTGTCTTTGTCGTTACCGGTACTTGAGAGGTGATGGCTGCGCACGTTGATGATGTTGATGTTCAAGAACCGACTTTTGATTCTCAACCGGCACATTCGTGGCCACCCCCTGATACCGTGCTTCTGCATCTTCCCCATTACTAAAAAAGCTGTCCCAAGCTCATGTGTGTTGCCGCAACATGGTAGATCTCGGAATGTTCGTACCGTACCGTCACGGAAGGCCCACAGCAAGCCCCACTATCTCGAGGAGGACCGTCGTGATGTTGCTGTTTTGGGTACCGAACACCACCAAGACGTTGTTGCGCGCTGCACGCCGCCTCTTAAATTGAGAACAGACGCATACGGAGTCCCCTATTTCTGTTAGCATGCTACCAAAGCCTCCACCGAGGTTAACTCCTTTACTTCTGTGAGGCATTGACACTGGCCAGTATTATCATATAACTCCAGGCAAAAGATTTCGCGTATCATCTGAAAGCATCTTCTTCTGAACATAGACCCACTTTTCCGCCATTTTTACCTCGAATTTTCAGGCCATCCTTTAGATAGTAGAACGAAGAAAATGAATCTAAATGGTATAGAAGTTCGCCAGCTTATTTTGGGCTTTCAACTGACCAAAAAATGTAAAGTCAGTTGATGAGAGCTTTAAAAGTTATTTTTACGATGCATCGGGATTTTGTTAAAAAGCAACCACATTTTCGGACCACTTTGTATTTTACTTTAATTTTCGTTGTCACAAATTTGACAACATAAGAACAGCTACTAAGACGTTTCCAAAATGGTTTTGTTGATGAAAATCGGTCCAGAAGTTTTACAGATGGAGCCGAAACTGTATACCGTGTTTTTGCAAATTATGTTTTTCATCCAGAACTTTGCACTCTTGAATACTACACCCATAAATCATATTCTACTCCAATAATGAACTTCTTTGGAGGTGGAAACATCGGTATAAGATTCTATGCCGAACCAACATTAACAAGCTTTCTAATAACTGACAAGGGCTATGACAATAAACTATCGTTTGCTAACCGACTCAGGTGGTGCACTGGGTAAGACACCGGACTGGCAAGCCGAGATGAGATGTTGCTGTGAGTTCAATACTCACTATATTTTTTTGGGATGAATTATCCAATAGGATGAAAACCCCATAAAATGTTTTTCTTGTTTCGCTTGAATATAATGATCATGCATCATTTTGCTTCGGAGCTTTATGCCAGTAGTGCTTTTCCAACCATATCATCTTCGGTACAGTACACTTTTTAGCGCATGTTCGGCCCAAAGATTTGCTAAATAGGCATTGTATTTTTACAACCTCTTCTATGGGTGTAGTTACACGTACTGAATGATATAAAAATTAGATTTTTGTAAATGTTTTATGAGCTAAGGAATAATCAGCAACAATGCAACATTGAAAAATAGCTTTGGTCAAAAATTTGTATGGTGTCGATCCGGAGTTTCCTGAACGAAATATAAAGATTCCTTCCTAAATTATCTTTAGTTTTATACAAATAGCTATATTAAATCTTAATTTTTACTCGAATAGGTAAGCAAAGGTGAATCTTAAACGGCTGCCTACATCAAACTAATTTATTAAAAAAAACTCAACTTTTGTGTACAAACTATTTTTTTGGAGAAGGGCATGTGCCAACCGCAGGCTTAAGTCATCCAGACTACATCCTACTTCAGAAAGCCTTAAACGCAAGCAATCGGACTCAATCGCCAATCGCGGAGTTCCCGATTCGATACACAAATCGGCAATTATACCTTACCATCAAGAGAGCCACCCCCACATCATTGGTTTGTTGATTTGTAGGCCACATTAGCATCAGCAGCGGTGAGACGCCAAACAATTCGCGAAAGGTAGGGTTTTTTTCCTTTGCAGTTCCACGCAAAGCTCCACTTAGGCTAACGACGACAACAACAATAATATCGGTGGAAGGAGCCGAGAAAAACAAACGTGACCACTGGCCGTGTCCCATTTGTGTGCACAATTATGACTAATATGTTTGAGAGGGAGTATCTATAGGGAAAAAAATCTCAAAGACAAACGGCAAGTCACTTAAAGGCTGAATAAGTGAATACTGCACGTAGAAGTCGAGAGTAAAAAAGATCTGCGAAAAAAAAAATGCTTGGCACTCCGAAGGAGCTGCAGAATTGCGAAGGAAGTGAATAATTTGCAAAAGGGGCACAAAACAAAACAAAAACGCATCGATATGTCATGCTGCCGTCATCGGTTTTTCATTATTGACTGACTTTGGATTCGAATTAACATTCTATCGGTCAAGCGATGCGTGCTGAATAGCAAATGTATGATTTGTGTGTGCCGCTGGAGTGCCATAAACGGTTTTATTTTATTCATTCGATTATTTCTTCCCTTGTCAGTCGATTGCTGCAGCAGCAATCAGATGTGACCTTTCGATGGTTTTAAATTGGTGTTGAATTTATTGAATTATTACCGGTGCCCAGTTTACTACAGCAGCAGTTGAACTAGGAAACGATTAGCTAATGGCAGGGAAGGTAGAAAACTAAAGCATTTAATGTCCATTTTGTAAGTACTTTTAACTTTCAAACAATTCTAAAAAGGTACAACTCCAAGTCTCTGACATTCTGCCTGACGACGATTTTTTACACACTTTTCCATTTGACTGATTTCTGGTGTTTGAGAGAATTCATGTCCATGAACACCACTTGGACGTTGATTGAGACATACCACTCCATACCATGTTCATGATGGAAATACAGAGAAACGCCAATTTTTTCAACCCCATGGTGCATTTTAGGGTGACAAATTGAGGAGAGTGACAAAATTGGAAGATTGTGTAAAGACTAGTTTTTGGTAACCCTGATAAAATAAGGAAGTTCCCGAAAATTATATAGCCAGTAATGCAGTTCAGGTGGTTTTTGTGTGCTTTTATTTGACAAATCAAGCTACTATTTCACCTTAAAACGAATGAATTTTTCTCCCAGATCGTTCTGTGTTGACTGTTGACCATAATTATCAAGAAGGATATATGATCCTATCTTGATTAAAGCTTGAAGTACATCTGTGGTTGAAGAACACTTCGTTGAAGAATGAATGATTTACGATGCGCTATGCTCTCGATGAGGAAAATTTGAATTGGGTGTAACATTTTCGAGAAAAACCTGTTCATGAAAACGATGTTCCACAGACTCATTTTTGAAAAAAAAAAGAAACTAATGTTCTATGACTTTGTTAAAAAGAAACTAATGTTATATAACTTTGTTATATGATGTCATTGAAACATATCGATAAAGAATTTTAAAATAAACAAGCCCAATTACAGATCTCGTGAAAATGATCAAATCTTATAACAATAATTCAACAACGCCAAATAACTAGTGTTTGTAACATGGTGGAAACGATGAAGAATGGTTGAATAATGGAAAATTCAACCGGAATCGTTATTAAAAACCTTCTAATAGTTCTGTTATTTTTTCGATTTACTGTGGAAATTTCATCATGGCGGTGGAGTCGAAATAAAGACAGTTCTAAGAGTGTTTATTCCACAAGACCAGTTGAATTTTCTTTTAACCATTGAACAACTAACAATTTCCTATTGATCCGCCCATGTTAAATAGCCTAGTTATGTCCCGTTTTTGAGTTATTCATGGAAAAAGATTTTTCACGTTAATTTTTTCGAGAACTGTAAATGGGCCTTAGCTCTGAAAGATCAGTAAGAAATGGACGAAGACATGGAATAAAGAGCTAAACCTTCCAGTAGCAATAGCAGATCCAATTTCAGTAGTATCGATCCCAAAATGATTCGTTTGAATCACAAGAAATGAAAACGATACCAAAACGGTACGGATGTTGAACAACATATTTGATTGAGCAGATGCTCCAAGTTTAACAATAGATAATGTTCCCTTCTTACAACGTATCATTAACCTCATCCGTCCCAGATATTTTACCCGTTTAAGTCCCTGGAGTGTCAATTTGAAGCTCCTGACTAAAACCAATATATCTCTCCTGTTTTGTAGAAACCTCGTAATGTAACTCAAATATGATTATATTAGGAATATACTCTCCTATAATACTTCCGTTTTCCGTTATTCAAAGAAAAAAAAAATCCGGAAAAACATGCTTCGGAAAAAAGACTGTTCTTGAATCAGCTACGGAATGACCAACAAAAATTTGCAAATTGTCAATTTGCAATTTCTCAGATATGTGCAACGTATAGCCTCTAACTTTAGCTTTCTTGAACACTAAGTAAAATTGTTTTTGAGCATTCCATAGCTGATCTTCAGTGTTTTTCCGAATCATGTTTTTAAGATTTTTTTTCTCTGAATAATGTCTAAGAAACCATGAGTTACATTACAAGGTTTCCAAAACTATAAATTTCGTAAAAATCTGTCAAGAAACAAGAGATATATAGCGGTTTTAAGCGACGAGTGTCAAATTGACACTCAAGGTCTGATTAGGGAGTTTTTTTTTCATGAAAAAAATAATCATGCAAAATTAAAGATTTCAAGAATTCATTGAGGGTCCCTCAAGAATGCACCCAAATTAAGTAACATGCCTCCAAACTTCCAATAGCGTCATATTGACACTCAAGAGGAGATTAGGATTAAAGTTGCTTTGAAGAGACCTTACACACAAATTTTTGCAATATTATTTATGATTTAATTGTAAGATACAATTGAAAAAAAAGATGGTAAAAATCAAAACTTTTCTTTTTTATTGTATCTTTTGGAAACAAAAACACCAGTTTAACATAAAAATCGAGCGTATTTTCCTAAAAAAATCATGAAGATATTTAAAATTCATTTTTATACATATCTATCTCTTCCCTTCAGAAAAGACGGGAATTTCAGCACATCAAATGGCAAATTGTCATATTGGAATTTTTTTAACGGAATTTAAAAAATATTTTTAAATCAATTGTTAAATGTAAGAATAATTTTCGACAGTACCTCATAAACACTTATTTTTGTTCATTAATCAACAAATTTTAATCGCTTTTTTAACACATCGCGGACCATCACAAAACAATCAAACCAAAATTCATTTTTATTTCAAAAATGAAATCACTCTACACCCAAAAAAATAAGGTTGGGATGTAAAATGGACGAAACCCGTGAGCGACGATTTGATTTGTCTCATCAGGGATTTTTTTTAAAATGTTATTTAATTTTTTTTTATTAGACATGTTTTAACCAGCTCACAAGGGATGTAGTTGAATATGAGAATTAAATCGGAGAAAAAATTATTGATTTCAAATACCGAACGGTTACATATTGTCCGTCGAGTAACTTTCGATTCCATCGATAGAACTTTTCCAAAACTTCAGACATGCTAGCTTTATATTTCAACAATCACTATGCAAAATAACAATGAACGGCGTTTCTGAGATATTGCAGTTTGAATGGCAAATGTTCAAAAGCCCGATTTTCGTTAATTACTGGACGGAGAAAAAAAGACGACAATTATATATTATATGTCATACCAATAATCAAAGTGCATTTGATTTTTTCACATTCAACTATAAATATTATAGACTCAACAACAAACTATTGATTGACCTTACGCCATCAACTATGAATAAAATTGATTCAACTGTAATGGTATAATTGATGCAACTGTAAATACTATAGATTCAACTACAATTGTATGATTGATTTTAGGCATTTAACTATAAATTTAATACATTCTACAAACTGGTGACTGACCTTAAGCAAACAACTATAAATATAATAGATTCAACTGTAATAGTATAATTGATTCAACTGTGAATATGATAGACACAATCACAATTGTATGATTGATTTTATCCATTCAACCATTTTTATGGATTACATTCAACTATACATTTCTGGTTCACCTGGTTGACTTCCATTGTATGATTAATTTAACTATAAATATAATAGATTCAACTACAAACTGGTGATTGACCTAACGCAATCAACTTTGAAAAAAATAGATTCCACTGTAAAAGTTTAATTGATCAACTGAGAATATGATAGACTCAAACACAATTGTATGATTGATTTTGTGCATTCAACCATGGTTATGAATAAGATTCAACTATACATTTCTGGTTGACCTCTTACATTCAACTATAGATACGATGGATTCAACTGTAATTGTATAATTGATTCAACTGTAAATATGATAGGTTGAACTACAATTGTATGATTCGTTTCAGATATTCAACTCTAAATATCATAAATACTTCTATACTTTTATGATTGATGAAGAAAATTTGTCCAGCAAGCTAGATTTTAACAAAAAATCTTGTATTTATGCGTAAGCGTGTAGCAGCAGCAGTGGAAATATGAAAAAAAAACGTGCGAAAACAACAGCGACTATGTTCCCGCAAAATCTATGGACAAGATATTTTTCCGGCAGTTCCTACATCGAAAGGACAAGATCGGCAGCTGAAGAAGGATCCTCCACCGTTCGAGGAAACCATCATAAAAATAGGAAATACCTGATGCCTGCATCCGCCAGTTACGATTCGAGGAAGTTTTTGTAGGTCCTATTATTGGAGGCAAATTCGGAAAAGTTCCTACAGCACACAGTATCATAAGATAGAGGCAACAAAATCCAAGCAAAATCCAATGAACGTGATTCATTCATTAACTATCGGACAAGTTCGATCAAATTATCTCTTTTAATTCAATTTTTCAGGTTAGGTTACGGTTTCAGGTTTTTCAAAGGATCCAGAGCAAAAATTTGATCGAAAGAAATTTTGGTCTGCATTAATCCGATAATGGAAGAGGTAAAATGAAAAGAATGTGTGTTATCAGTGATATAGAATCATATTTATTTATTTTATTTTCATATAATATATGCTTCATGCGTTATTATTGCTGAATACATATTTAAATCTCGCATATTATTAAATTGAATGAATAAATTCAAACATATAAATATAGTTGAATCTATTATGTTTCTCTCAGGCCACACATACTTGAGTAAGCTCAACTTTTTTTGAAAAAAAAAAGCGCGATAGTTGTGCTATCTTACGCATAAAATTTGAACAAAAAATATCATCAGAGTAAAAAGTTATGGAAGTTCAAATCAGAAGTGACAGTGCGCATGCTTCCAATTTCTATACAATTATGAACGGTATTCTATCTTTATAGTCAAAGAAAAGACATCAGCTGTTGGAAAATCTGCGGACTTTACTTTTTCAGAACAAAAACCCTGAGAAGTTGAACGAGAATTTGCTGTAAGCAATTTTGGGATAGCAAAAAGAAAGTCCTTAATATGACTTGTTATCGTCAATGATTTGAGCGGGTGGTTAGGATAGTGCCATAAAACTCCGGAAAGGTATAGTTTTTTTTTTCAAAATAACATAGATGTGCTCGGACACTACGAATTTTACGAATAAAATTTAAAATAAATTCAAAAATGTGATTTTAACAATGGATTACTGGTAACTCTTTTCAAATAATCTCAAGATAGAATATGAATAATTTTATCAGAACACTTCGAGACTCGTTATAAAAAAAGACTCTCAGCTCAAAAACTTTTTCGATATAATAAAAAAACAGCTAATCTGGAAATTTCGTGTCTACACAAAGCGACTTTCTCTGAACAATATTTTGAAAATTCATTTCAATGAAGATTGAGTTCCCAAAGGAAACATTATTGTAAATTATTCAAGCATTTTTTCCGGGCGAGGTAATTTTACATAAACGACATTTAAATTTTAAGCCTAAGTTTTGTGCATCAATTTTTATTTAAGTTTAAACGACAGAACTAATAATGTTGTCATGCCGTTTTTTTTATCTATCTATTTATCTAGTAGTCACATTTCTTAAATTTTTTCATTGCTTTCTCTCAGAGGAGAAATATTGATCTTCTAAATTCGAGAAGGCAAAGCCTCACTTGAACCAGTGATAATACAGGCCATGGATTTGCTGTACCAATAAACCACCTGGCTAATGACCACCATTTGGGCATTTAACAACGACCGGGTGATTACGGATCATGAAATCGATTCGTCGATTGATGACCCGGTAATAAAATCGAAAGCATGCGGCGGCAGTTGTTTCAGTTTTCCGTGAGCCATGCGTGTATTGCAGTGTGTTTTGGAACTCCTCCTACAAACCTTTTCATCAGCAAAAAAAAACGAACTTTGCCATTTTTTTTTAAATTTTGACTAATTTTTTAATTAATTTTTTCTCGTGGTCAATGAGTGTTTTGGGTTTCGTATCAAGTCATAATTCATCCGCCCAATTCCCAACAGATGTTCCCAAAATCGTATCGTTTTCAACACCACCACGCTTATCCGAAAACTCCAAACCGAGAAATGATTTAGCATCGAAATAAGATAACAGTAAAATTCAAAACCCATAATGCATAATTCAAATCCAAATCCGCGCCAAATCGGTGTCTCCTGTGCGTGGTCTCACGGGGGGCACATGAGACAACAACAGCACAAAAAAAAACTACCATATTAATCATTTCTCGCTCTCTACGGTTTTGGAGCATGACCACTGTGACGACTCAAAAAAAAAAAATTGAAATCGGTATTCCATTGAGGAGAACCCCCCTCGAAACAAACATAAAAACACACGACATTAGCGGTCGCGGGAAACCCAACGAGGACGTCAACAAATGCAAAATTATTCCAAACATGCCTGAAACCCCATGTCTGTGAGATGGTGGAGGAGAGAAATTCATTGGAACCGAAAAAAAAAAAATCAAAACAATCGAGGTCTCATTTTGTATGGAACAGCCCATTTTTGGGGGCCTGAACTGTCCACCAAAAGTGGTAGACAATATGGCAAAAGTTTCAAACTCACGCCCGCCTAAACAGTTTTTTTAGTTCGACCGAATGCAAAAGAGTTCCAACTAGGTAACTGCACATTGACGGGAATTTGTATTTTGGTTTTTTGTTACCTTAGCTAATGCGCGTTACACAACAGTTGCAGTTTTATTTTCCCACAGGCTTCACGGCGACAGTAAATTAGCATGAATCTCAAAACGAGACACCGCCATAGTAACTTTGAATTTACCCCCTACTTAACAACCCCACGAGGGGCGGCGACGTGATTACTGGACTGGACTGATCCGAAAACGTAATTTCAAATGAATGTACATTTGAATGAGTCGATTTGGGATCATTTATGAATTTTGCCAATCTAGGGGTCTTAAGAGCGTCGTTTTGATTAAAAGCTCATCATTGCGTTTTTGCAGAATTTTTAAAGAATGTTTACATGAGTAAATTTGAACACTTATGTTTTCATGGAAAAATTGAATACTTTGTTTCGAAAAATCTACATAATTTTTATTTCGTCTGAGGAACCGAGCCTGCTGTTGGCTTTAGTGCCAGGAAATTTTTCGTTAGCAACTTTGTCGAAGACTTTATTTTCGTATCTTATCCGGCAAAAAACTTATCAGATGTCTATTAGAGGTATGTCTTTTGGCATTGAAAAACAATCATTTCAACTGACATCACTGCTGGTGCCTAGCGAATCAAGGAGTGAAGCAATGCTCAGGTAGGCACCAGCAGTGATGTCAATTTTATTGATTAATTTTCAATGCTTGAAGACATACCTCTATTCAATAGCTGATAAATGTTTTGCCTAATAAGATACGAAGATACGGTCTTCGACAAAGGTGTTCAGCGGAAAATTCATTAAAACATTCAGCAGGCTCGGTGCCACAGACAAAATAAAAATGATGTTGATTTTTCAGAACAAAATAATCAATTTTCCCATACAAACCTGAAAGTTCAAATTTACTCATATAAACGTTACTTAAAAAATTCTGGAATAAACCAAGGATGAGTTTTGAACCAAACCAGAGTTTTTAAGACCCTAGAGTTGCGAAATTCGAAAATGACCCAAAAACGACTCAGTCTAAGGTACATATGTAGGTGCAAAAAAAATCTATTCTATTTCGGATTAAACAATTCTAGGGGCTTTTGTAATCTGAGGTTCAGGAAATGTTTTAGGAAAGTAATTTTAAAGGCAATTGAAGCTCGTACGGAAAATTGTGTTTATGTAGAGGGTAAAATTCAGCTTCAAAACTAGTAAAAGTTCTGAAAAACAACCAAATATTTTTGAGAGTTTTCTCGTTGATCACAAGTTTTGGAAAGTCTTGCGATAGAATTTTCATATGGAGACATTGCGACCAGAAATTTTTATTACTGGAGCTGTCTGCTTTGGAAGGATTGGCTATCCCTTCGTATAGCCCTTATGGAAAACCTGGCAGAGAATGCCGTTAACAACGTCCAAGTGGTTTCCCAGAGCATGAATTCTCCCACCCGGAGCACACGAGACCCTCCCAATGGAAACATTCATCCAATAGAACTTCAACAAAGTTTAAGTGTTTTATACAAAAGTTGAATTGAATCCCGAAGTACAGAGTGACTGCGACTATATGTCTAAAATCCACATGGGGCTTCTGAACTTGATCTCATTCATCCTGGAACTAACCGAAGGCTCTATTCAACAGTACTTTTTCGACTCAATGACCTGCCTCTATCGACTCAAGGTTAGACCTCTCTCCGAAGTCTCAAGATATCACCTGCTACATTCATCTGCCGATCGAGTGTCGAGGGTTGAGCTTATCTTTGACTCGAGCCTTTTACAGCATACGTCCGAAACTGCTGTCCGAAATGGAAAAAGTCAAGTAATTCTCGCACGAATCTAATCCTACGAAAAGATCTTGCCTTAATGTTGCAGCTTCGACTGTGACATCGGATGCACTCTACTGGACAGCTCTTTGCTGATGGGATCAGTCTGCTTCATCCGTAATCTAGTCCTTCTCCTTATTTCAATTTTGGCCAACTATACAACTCAGAAGGATCCCAAAGATTACGTCAGACTACGCTGGACTTGAATGACTCGTCAGGCGTCGATAACCCAAATAATTCGAGAAGCTAATACCCCTTGCAGCGAGATTCACTGCAGAGATGGTATGGCCTTGCCTTGATAACTTCTCTCATCTACTTCGCCGCTGATCTTGCCTCAATTTTATGGTTGCAACCATGGAGTCTGACTCATTCTAATCATATGGCGCCGGCGATAGAGTTATCCTACGCCGTTCGCGATTTGAGGCGGCTTTTACTCCGGTAGTGGTACTTCATGAAGCATCCATGACCAGTCAGGAATTGCGTCATATGGATGTCCACTCCACAGTGTCTTTTCCGATCCAGCTCCCGATGTGCGGGATAAGACGATGTGTCTCCCTTTCTCTCGCTGAGCTGTCCTACAGCTGCTGCCAGTTGGACATCGAATCCTCATTGGCAAGATCTCGTTCGATGGGCGTGTCTTTATTGTCGTCGTAACAACAGACATCCTCTTCTAGCAAAACCGAAATGGGCATGACGCCCGCCACTACGCAGGCTTCTTCGGACGAGATAGTCCGGTATTCACTGATAACCCGCAGGTTCACCAGCCGCTGAACGCTGCTAAGTCTCTGCAGATTACACTTTCTTCCCAGGGCTTACCTCTAGGCCGCCGCTCCGTAACGCAAGATTGACGTGGTCACGCTTGACAGCATCCTCCTCTTGCTACTGCGGATTGTCGAGGAGTTCGACATCATCCGTGTGAGTGCGGCCGCTCTTTTACATACCTAGTCGACATGACTCATGAAGCTGATTCTGTCGTCGATCATCATCCCTGCCCTAGGTACTTAATTGCGCGTTTGGACCCGATATCACACGGTCCAACTGCAATGGTACCTGTTTGGGGTGAGATCAGGTTGGTGATCAGCATCATTTCGGTTTTGTGGTGGGCTAGAAACAGGTAATTGGAGTGCATCCAGCTTTCGACTGCCTCGATAGCTACTGTGGCAAATAGCTGACCCTCTACTGTCGAAGAGCCTCTCGCCTAGAGGACTACATCATCCGCAAATCCTACGAGTTCAGCTCCAGGTCGGAGGTTCATTCTTAGGAGCTCGTCGTACGTGATGTTCCACAGAACCGGACCAAGTATTGACCCCTGTGATACACCCGCCGAAACCTCTTATGTCCGTATGCCCTCATCGGTCATATACTGTAGTTGGCGGTTGTGGAAAGACCTTTTCACAATCCTATACAGATATGCCGGGACCCTCATTTGGATAAGCGGCGACGCAATCCCTGTCCAACTGACGCTGTTGAAGGCGTTCTCCACGTCCAGATTGACCACCGCGCAAAAGCGGAGACCTCTTCTCTTCGTTAGGCTGGCTCGTTCAGCTATCTCAATGACAGAGCGTCTTCGGTGCTGCGTCCTCTACGGAAATCACACTGTTTTTCCGAGAGTTAGCCCTCATTCTCAGTGTACCTCTGGAGTCGGTTCTGAATCTGGATCTCCTGGAGGCTTATGCAGTTTTGGTAGAAGGACTAATTTCTGCCGCTTCCACGTATCAGGGAACACCCGTTCCGTCACATATCGTTGCAATGATGACCGGAACATTTCGGAGAACTCCCTGATCGCGGCCTTCAACCGGCGGACTTCCTTGGTTGGAGAAACTTGGCGATTTCGCAAAGTTTATCCACCGTAATGGTGGTGTCCCAGTCGTACGGGGCTGTTGGCCAACGAGTAACATTATGCTGTGGGAACAGCTCGTTGATGATCACTCTCAATTTGTCTGAGCACGTTTCAGGTGGCGCACCCCCACTTTTTGTTTTGGCCATGACTATCTGATAGGCATCGTCCTATGGACAGTCGTTGGCGTCTCGGCATTAAGCATGCACAAGCATACACACCTGGATGAGACCAGAACACTTAGAAGGTCAAACGATTTTCAAAACACTGATGGTAGATAAAAAGGATCAACTAGATGTTGACATCACTGAAATGGACCTCATATTAAAGAGTTAAGATTCTGAGAAAACCTCGAGCTTTTACCTTGAAAATTGAAATAGAGTTTGGGGTTCGCACCTTGCACCTGTATGTTTAAGCAGTTGATGAATTCCAAAACCTGGTTGCTAAATGGAGAGATCGATGGATCGCACTTCAATTGCAACCTTCAATGAGAAAGGTTCAATAAGGGAGTATCCCTACGATTGCTGTCAGAAGTCCGATGAGTCTTAAAAAAATATTGAGGTTCTGATTCGGATCAAGGTTAGTGGCCTTTATTTTTTGTTTTAGTTGGTACCACAGGTGGTACCAACTACACACCAGAGGATGTCATGTTTGATTGGATGACTCCCTTGACAGGAAGTATTCCTACGAGTACTGTCAGAAGTCCAATGAGTCTTAAAAAAATGTTATCGAGGTTCTGATTCGGATCAAGGTTAGGGGCCTTTTTTTGTTGTTTTGAGTTGGTACTGCGTCCCCCCAGTTTGCTACTCTGGGTCCATGGGTACTATGAGAAGACTCGTGATATACTCCGTGTATACCTCCTTCCTACTCCCTAAACTCCGTAGACCTAGTTACCACCTCAAACGGTTTAAACACAATCCTTCAATAGTAGTGGGAGGTCTACTCGCGCTAGTACGTTCCAAGTTAATGCTCATCGATGAGACCACTTTCAGCAATATCTCTGAGCATTACGACTCGAAGTTTGAACTCTCTTCTCCTCTAACGACTTGCAAACTGTCATCTCCTCGCAATGAGTCGAGGCTCCCACATAAACCTCCCCTCTTCGCGACTCGAGGCCTGATCTCTCCTTTCACGACTCGAGATAAGACCCCTTCTCGCATCGGATTGAGGTTGATGTACACATATGTACGTCTCCTTTGCCGGACTCACGGCCCGATCTCTCCTCTAGCGACTCAAGATCTGACCTCTCCTCGTAATGACTCGAGGTAAACACTTATACCCCTCTTCTTGTTGAATGAAGGCCTGATATTGCTTTTTGCGACTCAAGACCCGACCTCTTATCGTAAAGACTCGTGGTTGACCACACAAATCTCTCCTCCTGAAAACTCGAGGCCTAACCTCTCTTCTAACGACTCGAAGCCCGACTTCTTATCTCCAGGATTCGAGGTCTACCACCTTCATGCTCGTCGTGTGCCGATCGAGAGCAACTTATCTTAGACTCGCGCCTGTCTCAGCACACGCGGTTAGAGACCCTAGGTAGAATTTAAGGTAAGGTTATCAGATTACCCGGTTTTATCCGGGTTTGCCCGGATATCTAATACAAACGTTGGGAAACGTCCGTTCCGGCACGGTTGCCAGGATTTCATTGAAAAAATCCCGGATTTGGCCCGATTATTTACTTTGTTTGCCGTATAACATCAAAAAAACAAATTGTGTTGTAAAAAGTTTTTATATATTTTTAAGAGCCTAAAATATGATTTAAAATCTGCTGATGAGCGTTCTGAAAACTAAATTTTTCCAATTTTTTTTTCTTGATCTAGTTGAGTTATTCTGCGATTTTGACAAACTTTGCCCGGATACTTGACAACAATTTCGAAATGAAATGCCCAGATTTTGCCAGGTTTTAAGATAAAATTGCCTAGAACTGTCCGGCCCGGATACGTGTTGTACTTCAGTTCCTCAGTTCTCAAGTTAAAATTTGTTTACTAAACAAGTTTAGGTATTTCAATACTCTTTTCAAATTCATCCATTAAGTTTAATTTTGATGGCGCAACTTACCGGACGGTGAGTTTCTCAGTAATTCTGTGCGTCAGCATCATGCATCACGCTCCGCCGAGTGGTGCCGATGGCTTTGTTGGCTATTCGAATTTTCAATGCCTTAATAACCGAACACCGCATAGAAGGTAGTAAAGCTCTGAATGAATCGCAACCAATTTTGTGTTTTTTTTTTTTGGAAACCACCGGTCAGTCAAACAAAGGTGTACATTGTATCCACCATCATCCGGTAGAGTGATCCAAAAAAAATCCACAGAAACACTTGAATTTGGGACAGATCACCGCCAAATAAAAATAAAAACAGAAGCCGAACGAGCCGCAATGTGCATCCCGCCAAAAAAAAAGACAAGCCACTAAACCGGCACTTGATTTGGCAAACATCAACCCATTGGGCTTGAGAGATGGATGAGATGAATTGCCGAATTTAAACATTCCATGTTTGGCCGAGCAGCCAAAAGCTTTCCACAACCCTGTTCGGGGCGGCACAATGCACAATTGAATTTTGTGAATCTATTTGGTTGAGGTTATGGTACACAGGAAAGGGAGGGAAAGTGCCATGATATGCTTAAATGAGCGCAAAAAAGTGCAATGAATTTAGGCAACATTGAGTAACCTTAGGAAGTTGGGCAACTCATTTGTGTTTTTTCTTCTTAAATAACAAACCGAAATTTGAGTTGCTTCAAGTGAAAAAGTTGTTCAATTCCATATATTTTAGTAAGTTATTTAAATGAAGTCTAGAATTTTTTTAAAATATTTTTTTGCCAATTTATGTCAAAAATGCCACATCCAAGTGTATTGAAGGTTTTGCATTAAAATGGTTCAAATCATATCATCAAATTTAAATCTAAAATTGGACATCTGGTTGAGTGGAAACTTTTTTAAGATTTTTCCTTGCTTCCATTTTTATACTTTGAAATAAACATGACAACCTATAATTTATCGAATCAAAATGAACGACACTTTGATGAGAGCAATCCATTAGCATAAGAGAATATTGTCATATTACCTCATCTTATTATACTCATCATTCGAGAGCGTACAACGACATTCAAGCTATTTAATCACTATCATTAATTGCCCGTGGTCTCATAACAGCAGTGATGGGTAAAATAAATGCACAGCCTCAAGGCGAAATAGATTCGTTCGAAGTCAGTATTCGGTGCCGGCAAGTAGCTTCAATTAAAAGTCGATTATTTTCATAACACTCAATACTGATAAGACGGATTATGGTTCAGCGAAAGCAAAACAAACAGATGCAATTTAAGCTGGAGTTTCGTAATTTTTGCTCTGACCTCGTTCAACACATGTTCAGAATTTTTTTTACTGTGCAGTATCTTAGATTGAAGTTTACAAACTAGTTTTTTAAATAAAAATTCCAATAAATCAATTTAAGACAATTTCTTAGAACTTACCTTTGTGTGCAGGAAGGCCAAACTTTTGTTCACGTTCTCGATCTTGTGCACCCGCATCCGGCCGCTGTTCGGTTTGCCGAGCTTCTCGCCGGAGATGATCTCCAGGAGCTTTAGCAGCTTGATGCCGTCGGCCAGGTCGGTGAACAGGTCGTCCACCTCCATTTTGGCCTGCGGAGTGATAAAAAAAAATTTGAAAATAGATTTAGGAAAATTAACATACTATTTTATATAAGAAACTTATTAAAAAGTCGAGAATTGCAGATCAAAAGTCATGAATCGAAAGTCAAGACTTTAGAATCCGTCTAGAGTCAAGAGTTCAGAAGCAATAGTTCAGAATCCTGAGTCCATATTCAAGATTCTAGAGTCCGAGTCCAGAACCTGCAATCCAGAGTTCAGAGTTCAGAGTTCTGAGTTCAGAGTCCATAGTACAGAGTCTAGAGTTCATCATCTAGAGCCAAAACCTATAGTCCAGAATTTAGAGTCGGGTATCTGGAGTCCACATTCCACAATCCGGAGCCCAGAGTCCAGTGTTCAGAGTCCAATGCACAGATTCAAGAGTCCAGGACTTATAATCCAGAGTCCAGAGTTCAGAGTCAATTACCCAAAGTCAATGGTTTAGAGTTCAGAGTCTAGGATTCAGAGTCCAACGACAAGAGTCTAGAGTCAAGAGTTCAGAGTCCAGAGTCTATAGTCCAGAGTCCAGAGTCTAGAATCCAGAATCCAGAGCCCTAGAGTCCACAGTCCAGAGTCTAGGGTCCACAGTCCAGAATCTGCAATCCGTAGCCCAGAGTCATTGGGTTCAAAGCCTAGAGATCAGAGTTCGAAGCCCTTATTCAAGGACTAGAGTCCAGTGTCCAGAACTTATAATTCAGAGTTCAGAGTCAATTTTCCGAAGTTTAGAGTCCAGACCAGTCCAGTCTAGAGTTAAGAATCTAGGATCCAGAGCCAAAGACAAGAGTCTAGATTCCAGAGTTATGAGTCCAGAGTCTGTAGTCTGAAGTCCAGAGTGAAGTTACAGTGTTCAGAGTTCAGAGTCCAAAAGATAGAGGCTAGAGTCCAGAATCCAGAGTCCATACCTATAATCTAGAGTCCAGAATCTGGAATCTCGAGTCCACAGTCTAGAATCTACAATCCAGAGCGCAGAGTCCAGTGTTCAGAGTTCAGAGATCAGAGTCCAAAGCCCTGATTCAAGGACAAGAGTCCAGTGTCCAGAACTTATAATTCAGTTCAGAGTTCAGAGTCAATTTTCCAGAGTCTAGAGTCCAGAGTTCAGAGTCTAAGATCTAGAGTCCAAAGACAAGAATCTAGATTTCAGAGTCCAGAGTCTGTAGTTTAGAGTCCTGAATCTAGAATTCAGAGTCCAGAGCTCTAGCGTCCACAGTCCAGAATATACAGTCCACAGTCCAGAATCTAGAGTTCACAGTCCACAATCTACAATTCGTATCCACAGTCAAGAATCTAGAGTCCACGGTCCAGAATCTACAATCCGTAGCCCAGAGTCCAGTGTTCAGAGTTCAGAGATCAGAGTCCAAAGCCCTGATTGAACGACAAGAGTCCGTTGTCCAGAACTTATAATTCAGTTCAGAATTAAAAGTTAATTTTCCAGAGTCTAGAGTCCAGAGTTTAGAGTCTAAAATCCAGAGTCCAAAGAAGATAATCTAAATTTCAGAATCCAGAGCCTGTAGTTCAGAGTCCAGAGTCTAGAATCCAGAGTACACAGTCCAGAATCTAGAGTCAACAGTCCAGAATCTAAAGTCCACAGTCCAAAATCTACAATCCGTAGCCCAGAGTCCAGCGTTCAGAGTTCAGAGTCCAAAGCCCTGATTCAAGGATAACAGTCCAGTGTCCAGAACATATAAGTCAATTCAGTCAATTTTCCAGAGTCTAGAGTCCAGAGTTCAAAGTCTAAGATCTAGAGTCCAAAGACAAGAATCTAGATTTCAGAGTCCAGAGTCTGTAGTTAAGAGTCCTGAATCTAAAATTCAGAGTCCAGAGCTCTAGCGTCCACGATCCAGAATCTACAGTCCACAGTCCAGAATCTAGAGTCCACGGTCCAGAATCTACAATCCGTATTCCAGAGTCCAGTGTTCAGAGTTCAGAGATCAGAGTCCAAAGCCCTGATTCAAGGACAAGAGTCCGGTGTCCAGCACTCATAATTCAGTTCAGAGTTCAGAGTCAATTTTCCAGAGTCTTGAGTCCAGAGTCCAGATCCAAAGTCCAAAGACAAAAATCTAGATTTCAGAGTCCAGAGTCTGTAGTAAAGAGTCCAGGGTCTAGAATCCACAGTCCACAGTCCAGAATCTACAATCGGTAGCACAGAGTCCAGTGTTCAGAGTTCAGAGATCAGAGTCCAAAGCCCTGATTCAAGGGCAAAAGTCCAGTGTCCAGAACTTATAACTCAGTTCAGAGTTCAGAGTCAATTTTCCAGTGTCTAGAGTCCTGAGTTTACAGTCTAAGATAGAAGAAGAGTCCAAAGACAAGAGTCTGGATTTCAGAGTCCAGAGTCTGTAGTCCAGAGTCCAAAGTCTAGAATCTAGACACTAGAGCCCGAGAGTCCACAGTCCAGAATCTACAATTCGTAGCCCAGAGTCATGGGGTTCAGAGTTCAGATATCAGAGTTCAAAGCCCTGATTTAAAGACTAGATTCCAGTGTCCAGAACTTATAATTTAGTTCAGAGTCAATTTTCCAGAGTCTGGAGTCCAGAGTTCAGAGTCCATAGTCTAAAGTCAAGAATCTAGAATTGAGAGTCCAGATTTTGTAGTCCATAGTCCAGAGTCTAGAGTCCACAGTCAAGAATCTAGAGTCCACAGTACAGAATCTACAATCTAGAGCCCAGAGTTCAGAGTCTAAGATCCAGAGTCCAAAGACTTCAGAGTCCAGAGTCCCGAGTCTAGAATCCAGAGTCCAGAGCTCATAACTTATAGTCCAGAGTTCAAGTTTAGAATTTATTGTCCAGAGTTAAGAGTCCAGAGATCGGAGTCTAGGGTCCAAATGAGTGTCTGGATTCAGAGTTCAAAGTCCAGAGTCTGGAGTCTTAAGTTTCAGAATCCAGAGTAGTCTAGACTCCAGAGTTTAGATTCTATAGTTTGAAGTTCAGAGTCCCGAGTTAAGAACCCAAAGTTCAGAGTCCAGAGTCTAGAGCTTAAAGTTCAAGAATACAGATTTCATAGTCCAAAGTCCAGAATTCAGAGTTTGGAGAGAGTTCAAAGTCTAGTGTCCAGTATCTAGAGTCCAGAGTCCAGAGTTTAGCACTCAGAATTCATAATCACAGATTCAGATTCAATTTCTTGAGTCCAGAGTTCAGAGTCTAGGATCCAAAGACAAAAGTCTATATTCCAAATTTTGAATTGATCTAGATTCTTCTTCTTCTTCTTTCTACTTCTGGACTGTGGCTGTTTGGGCTGCAGTCCAGGGGATGTAAGGGCCAGTGACTTAGACTATATGCCCTTGATCTAGACTCCGAGTTTTGAATTTATTGTCCAGAGTTCCGAGTCCAAGGTCCAAAAATGAGAGTCTAGATTCAGAGTTCAGAGTCTGGAGTCTTAAGTTCAGTATCCAGAGTAGTCTATACTCCAGAGCTTAGATTCTATAGTTTGAAGTTCTGAGTCCTGAGTTAAGAACCCAAAGTTCAGAGTCTAAAGTCTAGAGCTTGAAGTTCAGGAATACAGATTTCGTAGTCCAAAGTCCAATTGAGAGTCTAGTGTCCAGTATCTAGTGTTAAGAGTCCAGAGTTTAGCACCCAGAATTCATAATCTCAGATTCAGATTCAATGACTAGAGTCCAGAGTCCAGAACTTATAATCCAGAGTCCAGAGTTTAGAGTCAATTTTCCAGAGTCCAGAGATCAGAGTCCAGAGATTAGAGTCCAGAGATCACAGTCCGGGGTCGAAATGTGAGTCTAGATTCAGAGTTCAGAGTCCAGAGTCTGGAGTCTTTAGAGTCTAGTGTCCAGAATCCACAGTTCAGATTCCAGAGTTTAGCACCCAGAATTCATAGTCTATGATCGAAAATTTAAATTCTAGTTTCTTAAGTTGACAGATCCGAATTTTCAGGGTCAGAACCCAAAGTTCAGACTCCTGAGTTCAGACTCCAGAGTCTAAAGTGTAGAGTCCAGATTCTAAATTCTATAGTCCAGAGTCCAAAGTCCAGAGTCCAGAGTTCTGAATTTTGAGTCCTGATTCCAGAGCTCTGAATACAGAGCCCAGAGTTTAAGAGTCCAGAGTCCAGCGTCAACAGTTAAGTTTCAACAGTTTAGAGTTAGAAGTCTTGGATCAAAAGTCAAAATGTAGAATCGAGAGTAAACAGTGCAGATTAAAAATTTGAGGGGGCAAGTTCAGCTTCAAGACCCAAGTGTCAAAAATTGAGCTCCAAAAGTGAAGATGCAGGAGTTCAGAATCTAGAGTCCAGAGTCTAAAATCCAAACCCAGAGTTCAGCGACTCAAGATTCAAATGTCATGAGTCGACAAGTAAAAGTCACACTAAAGAATCAATATACATAGTTTAATAGTAGGGAGTCAAAAGTCGAGAGTTAAGCGTCGAGACTTCAAATTTCAGAGTTAAGAATCAATAATCAAGATCACTAATAAAAAAAATCGAAAAACCAGAATCTCATTGAAAAAATTAAGAATGAAAAATTTAAAAATTAAAACTCGCCTAGTATAAACAAGATGCCAATTCAAGCAAACCACTCAGTGAAGCAGCAATTAATTATTCAATTGTGATTATGTCACCTATAAATCACTGCTAATAATCGTAATGCTAATAGGAGCAACTCTCCACTCAAATGACACCAATTTTTTTTTGCTCAAGTCACGCGTCTCGTCATTAACTTTATCCGGACGTCAATTGCACAGCCTACAGCGGGAAGAAGGTATCAACAACAATAATGAATGGCAGTTACACCGAACAATTAGGGGAACCCATTTCTTTTCCCCCTTTTTCTTGTTGGATATACACAGTTTCATGATTTATTGGTCGGATTTTCCAGTGGGACACAAACAAAGGCCGTCAAATCGAATCTCGAAGTAGGGAGATAAAGCGAAATAAAAAAAAAACACAATAAAAAAAGGTTACCTGAGAGTCAAAATAATCTTGAAAACATCTAAGAGTGAGTTTAAGCTTTTCTTACAAAAAGAAAGAGTCACAAATTAAATTACTGAAATTACAAGAACGAAGAATATAATTGAATAATTAAAATATTTTTTTCAACAGTTCAGGAGATGAAGAAATAAAAAATTTAAAGTAAATATTAAAAAAAATAGTCATGTTTGAGAAGTATAAGTAAATTTCAAAGCATCAACAAAATATCTGATATTTTTATTAAGAATCCAAATAGTGTCTTTTTTAAATAAAAAATCAAACCTTTCCTCTCCTGTTGAATAATAGAACTCGATTGGACAATGTCTTGTACAGAAAAAAAAACAGATGGAGAGAAGGATAAAATGCGATATCAACCTGGAAAGACCCCAAGAGGAGTTTTTGATTCTGCATTTGTTTACCGCTATAAATCAACCGAGGAGCAACATGTTCAAGCCCCGCATGAGGTCGCAAAAAACAAGATGAAATATGCGTTTAAAGAAACCCAGAAAAAAAATATTCGGGGCATAATCCACACAGGGGGAAGCGTTTTATGAATGGATACAATTGAGATTGAATTTTGGAAAAAAAATAACTAGATGCTTTTACTTTTGGTTTCCATTGAAGACTAAACTTGAACCTTCTCAGAGTCTCGGTAAACGAATTTAGATTCCTTTTTTATGAAATCTGAAGTTTTGACTTTCATATGAGAGTTTTGATTATCGATTTAAGATTTTTCTCAAGATTCTTGCAATCCTTTTGATGCTGCTGGTTTTTATATTCTCCTGACTTTTCATTCTCGTGATTCTCATTACTCTCTTAGTTCTCTCTGGGGTTTCCTATTCTTGGGCATAGATGCCAATGTGTTTGATTTTTCAGGATTTGCCTGAATTTTCGAGGCCCAGCCTGACAGCCTAATAACTTATTGAATTTTCCTGATTTCTTAAAATATGCCTGATTTTGCCTGATTTTTGCGAAGTGATGAAAAAATGGGTAGTAAGGAAAAAGTGAAAATTTGGCAAATCAAAGCGATTGAAAGATTCCCTTTAATTTTTATTTAAAAAAGGGAATCAAAGGGAATCTTTCGATTGCTTTGATTCAGTAGAATTATTCAACTAAGTAGGCTCACAACACATATTAGAGGGAAAATAGGGAACGATGACCAAAAAAAGGCCCTTTAAACGAAATTTCCGTTTCTTTTACGTAGCCTGATTTAGCTTGATTTTTATTTCACCAGTTCCCTGATTTTTGACAAAAAAAAATGTTTGCAACACTGTTCTTGGGTTCTTTTAATTCTATTCATTCTCTCAACTTTCTCAATTTGCTTGCTAAACATATCTAATAATAAATGAAATAAATTTTTAATCTATTTTTATCTATTCTATTTTTTTTATTTAATTCTTGATTTATTTGATTTTTTTCAATTTTGTTGATCATTTTGTTTCTATTCATTCTCTTTCTTGTTTCTCATAGTTTTCTTGATTCTCTCGATAACAAAACATTACGCTTTAAGATTTGAAATAATGGTTTGATTTTAATTCTCTGAGTCGACTCGTGCCTCTTGATGCTTTCAATTTTCTGGATTCGCTAAATTCTTCCAAATTATCATTATGTTCTCTATGAAATTTAAATTATTTTGTTCTATCATTTGTTACTTTTTTGTTTTCTTAAGTCACCTTGTCGTTTTTTTCGGTTGCCTATTTTTGAACTTTTGTAAGATAGTTTTTGCTCATTAATGCCTTTTTGCTTTTCTATGGCTTTTTATTGCCCTTTTGTATACAGTAAGGTTTTTTTTTACACTGATATACGTACGGCGTTAAAAAACGTGCTTGTTGCGGAAAACCGTGTAAAAAAGTTCATGCAAATTCTGCAGCTCTGAAACTTGAAAAAAAAAAAACATGTAACTTGACACTTAAGACTTGAAACCTGAGACCTGAGACTTGAGGCTTAAGACCTGAGACTTGAGACTTCAGATTCGAGACATGAGACCTGAGATCTGCGACCTGCGAACTCGTACCTGAGACAATTGAGACATGAGACCTGAAAACTGATACCTGAAACCTCAGACGTGCGACTTGAGACCTGAGATCTGAGACTTTTGACAGGACACCTGAGACCTGATATCTGAGGCATGAGATCTGAGACCTGAGACCTGAGGCCTGAGATCTTAGACCTGAGACCTGAGGTCTGATACATGAGACATAAGACATGGTGCATTAGGCCTGAGACTAGATACCTGAGACTAATACTTGAGACATAAAACATGAGACCTGATACAAGAGACATGGGACATGAGACCTGAGATTTGAGTCTGATACCTGAGACCAGAGACTTGAGACTTAAGACATGACACCTGAGACCAGAGACCTGAGATCTGAGAACTGAGACTAGAGACCTAAGACATGAGACATTAGACCTGAAAATAGAGACCTGAGACCCAAAACATGAGACCTAAGACTTGAACCTTGATACTGAAGACATGACACCTGAGACTTGAGACCTAAGACATAAGACATGCGACATGAGATATGTGACTTGAGACCTGAGACATGAAACATTAGACATTAGACATAAGACATGAGACATGAGACATGAGACCTGAAACTCTCAAGTCTCTTGTCTCAGGTCTCAGGTCTCAGATCTCAGGTTTAAGTCTCAGATCTCATGTTCAAGTCTCATGTCTCATGTCTCAGGTCTCTTGTCTTATGTCTCAGGTGCCTGGTCTTATGTGACAGGTCTCTGGTCTCAGGTCTCCGATCTCATGTCTCTTGTCTCAGGTCTCATGACTAACTCTATGTATCAGGTCTCATGTTTCATGGCTTTTGTCCCATGTCTTATTTCTCATGTCTCAGATCTCAAGTCTCATGCATGCCTCATGTCTCTTGTCTCTGGTCTTAGGCTCCAGGTGGTGTGTCTCAGGTGTGGTGTCTCAGATCTCAGGTCTCATGTCTCAGGCCTCATGCCTCAGGTATCATGCCTCATGTCTCAGGTTTCAGGTCTCATGCCTCACGTTCTTAGTCTCAGAGCTAAGATCTTCTCAACTTCAAAATTTCTAAGTGTTTCCCGTTCAAAAGGATTCTGTGAAAAACCGTGTTAATTCGCGAAATCCGTGTAAAAAAAACCGTATAAAAACCACGTAAAAAAAACGTTGGTGTACTTTCGTTTGTCCTTTCATAGCTTTTTGTTTTCCCTTTTTATGCGTTTTATTTTTTTGTTGCCTTTTGGTTTTTATGGACTTGTTGTAGCCTTTTTGTTCTCTATTGTTGAGCTTCTGAAATTTTATATTAGATTATTACTACTCTGTTTATGGCTTTTGTTGTCTTGTGTTGTCCTTTGTAATCTTTTGTTGCTCTTTCGCTGCTCATTCTTGCTTTCTTCTTGGTTTTCTTTTTGCCGTCTTCTTCTGCTTTTTTGTTATCGTCTTATTGTTTTTTTGTATCTTTTTGTAGCCTGCCTGTGTTTTGTCTTTTTGCTGAACTTTTGTTCACCTGGTGATAGATAAGCTGTTGCCCTTTTGTAGATTTTTTGCGTTGTATTTTTGATGCCCATTGGTTTTCTGTTTATGGCTTTTAATTGCTTTTTGTTGCCCTTATTTTGCCTTTTGTTGACTTTATGATGCCGTTTGTAGTCTTTTTTTATTTTTTGAAGCCTTCTTCAGCTTTTTTGTAAGACATTGGCCTTCAGCCTTTAGCTTTGTTTCATTTTGCGTTGGGCTTTGTGCTTTTAAATTTTTCAACTGAGATTGTGAATTGTTGATTTTTATATTTTACTTTTTATTTTTTAAACTTGATGTTTCGAATTGAACAAAATTTTCATAAGAGTTTCATTTTTCAAATTCAAGACTTCTTTTTTAGTTTGCATAAAAATTTTTTGTAAGTGATTTTCGAAAGTAGAAAGAATTGGGCTAAATTTTGAGATTTTTGAATCAAGACTCTTCGTTTAAATTGATAAATGTCGATTGTTAAAGAATCAATGATTATTATTTTGAAAACAAAAAAACAGACAAAGTTTCTATAACAACATTTTTTGGAAAATTGACACAAATAAATACACTCGAAACCTTGAGTAAGATCTCCAAAAGAATAAACGTTGAAAATGTGGTGTTAAATTGTTTTGGCTGCCACCTGGCTATCTCCAGGAAAAACACCAATAATGCGTAATTACGACATTTAATTTAAGATTTTCAAGTTTTTTAAATCTATTTTTATATATTTTTCTATTCTTAACCTTTGATCTGATTCTCTGTTCTATTTTTTTTTTAATAAATAAGTATAAATTTGTTAACTCTACAAAACGCATATCCTACCTTGACCAGGAACGAGTTCATCCATTTCGTGAACGTTTTCTTCTGGATGTGCAGCCGCTCCTCCTGTAGGGTCTTGATGCGCTCGTTCTCGAACTTGTAGATGCCCTCCCGTTGCGTCATGTTGGACCGTTGCTGAACCTGGGCTGAATACCCACCAGGCTCATACTGTGATCCTGTTGTGGAGAGGGAAGAAGAGAAAGGAGAAAATTTAGTTTAAAACACAGAATATGTCTACAGTACGCTTTTTGCAAAATGAAATAAATCTCTCTTCTTATCCTTGAGGATGATATTAGTCGACGCCGAAACGTCGGCACAATAAAAAAAAGTTGTTAAATAGATTTTTTGATTGATTTTCATTTTTTTAAGCCTGAGAACTGATCAAATCGAAAAAATATTTTTTTACGCAATTATCGATTGGATTCCACCGGCCATTGTGTACCTCCAAGAAGGACACTAGATATCCAAAGTACGCAGGGCGCAGAAAGCTTTTATCGATTATGACCTGACTGCTGCAAGGCGGTGGCGGCGCCAATGTTTATAAATTATGACATAAGCCCCGTTTTGCAGCCGCGCATTGGCTTCAAATCGAGAAGAGCTGCTGTGTTGAGGCGCTGCAAGACGACCGGCGCGCTGAAAATGTCGGCAAACTAATTATACTGATTGTGTTTGTATAATAAACACAGCAATTTTATGGCGCTAAGAGCTAGAGGGCACTCAGTGCCCTCAAAAAGAACCATACTGTCGTTTGCGAACGGAGGACGAAATTGTTATGAGCAATTAAATATTCAACGACAAACCTCAAAAAAATTCTAAGAATATGGAATCATTAAGAAAGAAATATAAAAAAATTGTTAAATAAACGTTCAAGTTTATCATCTTTTCTTATTAATACTGTTTTTATTCCATCTTATAACAAGTTGGAAAAATGTGTGATGCTCTGGGCTGTGGTAATATTTCCAACTCATTTTGCAGCTGTAGATAACAAACAAACGACGATTGGAATGTGGTTGAACACATTCTGACACGTTTCTTCTATGCACGGATATGTGCGGTTTAGGATTTGCAAAATGAAGAAAAAAATCGCGGTATCTGAATGCATATTATCGTGTACGTATGTTTGAATATACTGCTCAAGTTATTGAGTCATCCACCATCGACGATAACAATTTTTGAATGTGGATTATTTTCTCTTTTTTACTGATGTTAGCTTTCCTGATAAAAAGTGAGGGCAGATGTGGGTTTGATAAAAATTTCCCCTATCTGAGCTGGATTTATTTTAAGCGAATTCTTTAATTTTTGATATCGATCGAAGATAGGGAAAAAATGCAAGTGAGGAATTATGAACCATTGATAAGATTTTTGGGTTACATTGAACAAAAAAGGGGCAAAAACTTCCTTGGGAATATGTTCTTCACTCAAGTTGTGGGTAATTTTTATTTCTCTTGAAGAATTTTAAATCTACGAAAATAAAATAAAATCACGCTATGTCTGTAACATTGAGTTAGAAAATTATTTTGTCCAAAATGTTTTTGATTGTAGCAATGTGACATCAACAAATATTGCTCGAAGAACTTCATAGCTCAAAAATTTCCCCCAAAGTTCTATTTCAACATTCTTTTGGGTTGATTGCGTCCATTTTGATTTCAACTTGAGGGGCGCCACAAAAGTGACGATCATATTCTAAATGGGACAACATTCAGGCACCAAAAGTTTCTGGTCAATTTCCGAGAATCGATAAATTCCTAAAAGGTATTCCCTTTTTTGTCAGCCCTTTATCAACATCTGGGCAAATTGATTTTCCCACTTTATCAAAATTGCGATAGCAACATTGAAACAGCATAAAGGTATTTATGGAACTACTGATGTGGGCCTATAGCAAACGAGCGCAAGCCAGCAATCGATCGATCACTCAACGACGATATTGATAAGCGGAAAACGGTGTTTACATTATATATTGATTGAGAAACTGATAGTGGATGGCATGTGCCTTCGCAGAATCGAAACGTAAATCTACCAGCAAATAATAAGACCACTAGAGGAATCATTCCGGAATTTTTTTTGCACGTATCCGGGCCAGGCTACCGGTCATTGGATTTCAAATTTTTAAATCCAAAAAAAAAAGAACGGACAATATCTGGGAAAATTTGAGCAAAATCCGAGCATTTTACGAAGAAATTATAAAAAAAAACAGCATGAAAGATATCATTCGAATTTTCAATTTTCCATCGAAGCACATCAGCAGCGTTCGAATCAGATTGAAAGCATCAATAATGTTCATTTTTTTATGTTGATGTAAATAACTTTTAAAAATTGTTTTTGAACCAAATAAACAAAACTTACCATCACTAATTATAGTTTTTTGCTCAGTTTTGAAAAAAAACATTAAAATCCGGGAAATTTATCCCAAAAACCGGGCATCTGGGTCGAAGTGGACTTGTCTTGAAATTTTCAATTATTCGGGTACGCCAGGGTAAAATCGGGTAATCTGTCATACTAACACTAGACTAGAGAGATGGGGATGATTTACAATTTTGTGACTTGTGTTGGCATATTACCTTGAAAGAAGAAGCCAGAAATTATAAAAACGTCCTAAAGGTTAGAGGATTTCTCACTTCTAGTACTATTTTGAATTTGTAACTTTAGCTCCTTCATCCTTGTTCAAGGCCCGAAAAATCTAATCTTAGTAACTTGCAAACAATATGGTTGAAGTGGACCTTGCATACTAAGGACTGTTCACGAAAAAAAGTGGACATCTGTTTTAATGGTAAAAGTAAAGTTAAAAAAACAAAAATTCAGTGTGGAATACCGTTCAAAAGTTAACAGAGCCTTACGCCTTGGATTGGAAGCATTCGGAATTTAAAAAATAGATTTAGTCAAACTTTGCACAGCTTTTATTGTGACCTTAAATGATATTTATGACTAAATTTACTCGAGTTTTCCATGGTGTTGGCTTCTGTAACATGTTTCTCAATTTGCAATTCTTATGCACTGTTATTACATTAAATATTTCATTGAATAGGTTTTTGAGACACTCGGCTTTGTAAGCTTTTTTAGAACAGCCTTAAAACAAATGGTTAAATCAAGAATCCAAGTATTTCTCTTGGCTATAATAAATAGCCATGGAACGAACTGCAACTACCAATAATATAGTACTTATATACTTTGACGTTTGGTTTTTATCTGGAGAAAAGATGTTTACAAAAGGTAAACTTGTTAACTTCGGGTAACTTGCGATGTAAAGTACTCCTTTTTTGCCTTTCTTTCAGAAAGGTATAGTTATCGGTCGATTTGAGAGATCATTAATTATGGGTCTTAGATATACCTTTATAGGTACCTATCGAATCAGCTCGACGAGTTCTGATGATGTCTGTGTATTTGTGTGTATTTGTGTGAATTTTTGTAAACTTTGTTCTCGACGTTTTTGTGAAACTGAGCAGTACAATAAAAATTATTTTTATCTTGAAAAATTTGATTTTTTTTCTTCTTCAACCTATATAAGAAAGAAAAAATTACAAAATAGTTTGAAATTTTTTTTTTCATAGTAATTGATAGTAATTTTCATCAAAAATGATCACTCCAAAAAACGTGGCCATTTGGCTTGCTAGCCACAACCAGAAATCACTAAAATCAAGATTATCGAAAACATGGCGCGATAAGCACTGGGTAAGCTTTCACTCCGTGTAATTCCGCATAAAGAAAACAGAGGGCGTCTCCAATCGATTGACAAACATAAATGTCAGTCAAACACAGATGTCTTGATTTAAATTTATCGAGCGAAGGAGTTATTCTTTTAATACCAGTCCACCGTTAGGAAAACCGGAAACAAAAATTAATTCTGGCCTTACAACCCAAAATTGAAGTTCCTTAAAAGGGATTGCATCATGAGGTACAACCCCGAAATTGAATTTTTTTTCTATTTATTTGATCATAAGGATTTTAACACCAGGGGCGGGATTATGGAACTCGAAACAATCGAGTTTCGTTCGATTCGACCAACTTGGGCATTACCGATCTCGATTCGAATGGAACGTTTCGAGATGATCTACTACCCGATTTACTCGAAATCTAATACGTTAAAATTCAGAACTCGAACGAGATTCGTAATACTGATTCTAATCCGATTCGAGTTCAACTCGAAACGGGTAACTCGAATCGAATAGGATTCATAATTCCACCCCAGGATGTCATTCATCCCTCCCCGAAATTGAATGACTCAAGCCTAAAGACTAGACCCTCACATCGCATATTTCTATAGTGATGGTAAGTCCAACGTTAGATTCTCAATCACAGCTTGCTCTGAGAAGGCGAAAACGACACGGGAACGCAAACGATATATGCACACCATCTCATCTTCTCACGTACCGTTCGTGCTCAGGAAGCTTTTTCCAAGCACGAACGACAGGAGAGAATTTCGCCCGTAGAAGCAAATTGAATCCAATAGGACAAATGCTACTGAATCATCTCGAGCTTTAAGCTCTCGGGCTAGTTTTTTTTTGTTCCTTTTTCTCTTCCTCTCTCCAGATCTAACGTTGCGCGATGAAAACTTTTCGTTCGCATCGAAAAACCTGTGCAATTGTTGCGTTGTTTTTGTTGGGGTTGGTGTCTAGCAAAACGATGACGGCTTGGAAGTCAATCCGAACTTTCACTTGCTGAGACCGATGGAAAATAACAACCAAACAGTAGCGCCACCAAGCCCTCCATAGTAGAGTTTGAAGCATGGAAAAAATAGAACAATTTGACAAAATTGAAGAAGTTGACAAACTTGACATAATTCAATGATTTGATTAAAATGACAAAACTGACAAAGTTGACAAAAAATTTACCAATATGACGATGACAAAATCGACAAAACTCACTAAATTGACAAAATTGACAAAACTGACAAAATTGACAAAATTGACAAGATTGATAAAACTGACAAGATTGACAAAATTGACAAAGTTGACAAAATTGACAAGATTGATTGAACTGGCAAAATAAAAAAATTGACCCAATTGACCAAATTCATAAAAATTGACAAGATTGACAAATCGACAAGATTGACCAACTTCACAAAATCGATGAAAATTGACAAAATTGAAAAAAATGGTCAATTTGACAATGACAAATTTGAGAAAATTCACTAAATTGACAAAATTGACAAGCTTGACAAAATCATGAAAATTGACAAAGTTGACAAAATTGACAAAATCGAGAAAACTGACAAAGTTGACTGAACTAACAATGTTGAAAAAATCATGAAAATTAACAGAATTGCCAAAATTGCCAAAATTGACAAAATATTTTTTTTAAAAAAATTGACATGACTAACAAAACTAACAAAATTGACAAAATTGATAGTACTGACAAAATTGACTAAGACAAAATCGACAAAATTCACTAGACTAACAAAATTGTTAAAACTAACAAAATTGATAAGATTGATAAAACTGGCTAAATTGCCAAAATTGACCAAATTGACAAATTTGAAAAAAATAGACATAATCGACAATTGACATTGACAATGACAAAATCGACAAATAAAATTGATTGACAAAATTGATAAAACTGACAAATTTGACTAGATTGACAAATGGACAGAATTGATAAAACTGACTGAAATTGCCAAAATTATGAAAATTTACAAAATTGACAAAATACAAAATTGACTGAACTAACAATGTTGACAAAATCATGAAAATTGATAAAATTGACATTATTGACAAAATAGAAAAAAAAAATTATAAAATTGATAAAATTGAAAAATTTGACAAAATTGACGAAAGTGAAAAAAGTATCGAAACAGACAAAAATGGCAAAATTGACAAAATTAAAAATATTGCGATCTCAAAATTTTCAATATTTTCAATCTTCAAAATTAATTCTGCTGATTTTTTGAAAGCTTTCGTCCTATTAGTCTAAGTTCATTTCTATTAAAAGCACTCGAACGTTTAATTGATCATCATATCAGGCAAGAATGTCTTATCCAACATCCGCTTAATGCGACACAACATGCATACCAAACAGGAAAATCAACATTAACTCTTCTGCACAACGTAGTACATAATATTGAAAATAGTTTTTCACAGAAAGAATCATGTCTAGGAGCATTTCTAGACATAGAAGGAGCATTCGATAATGTCTCGTTTACATCAATAATGGACGCTACACTACTTCATGGAGTGCCTAGTGTTATAACTAACTGGATTAGCGCTATGCTAAGTAACAGGAATCTTCATTCTTCTTTAAGACAGGCTTCAATTACAAAAGTTAGCACACGTGGTTGCCCACAGGGAGGTGTACTATCACCTCTTTTGTGGAACCTAGTTGCAGACGGCTTGTTGAGAAAACTCAATGACCGTGGAATACCAACTTATGGATTCGCAGATGATTATCTTCTGCTGGTAAGAGGTTTGTGCATAAGCACATTATTTGATATAATGCAACAAGCTCTGCGCTCTGTTGAACGATGGTGTTCTCATATAGAACTTTCAGTTAATCCTCTCAAAACTAATTTTGTTTTATTTACTAAAAAACGTATCACCCGCGGGGTGCGCCCTCTGTTGTTTTATGGATCCGAAATCACCGTGTCTAATCAAGTAAAATATTTGGGCGTCATTCTAGACTCCAAATTGAACTGGTCAGATCACATCGAATTCAGAATCAAGAAAGCATGTATGGCCTTCGGACAATGCCGACGTGCAATCGGGAAAAACTGGGGACTCAAACCCAAACATATTCACTGGATTTACTCCACAATAGTAAGACCAATTCTGGCCTATGGGTGCCTAGTGTGGTGGCAGAGAGGTGAAGTTGCAACAGTTCGGACAAAACTAAATCACCTTCAAAGAATGTGTCTCTTAGGGATGTCCGGATCGTTCACTTCAACTCCTACTGCAGCACTAGAAGCTCTGTTTTCTATCAAACCTCTACACTTGTTCTTAAAACAGGAAGCCTTCTCATGTGCTTTTCGTCTACAGGCAGTTGGTCTCTGGCTGTCAGGAAATATCGAAAGATCATCGAGCCATACAAATGTGTGGCCTGAATTAGTTAGATTAAACGAGTTTAATTTAGCGCCAAACGATTTAACACTCTCGAGTAGTTTTCCCTACATGGGGTTTAAAGTCAAATTTCCTTCTCCTCAAGAATGGTTATCAGGTTTCGTAGAGGACCAAATGTCTTCTCATATTGTATTCTATACTGACGGTTCATTATCAAATGGCCGTGCAGGTGCTGGAATTTACTGTCACGAGTTGAACATAGAACATGCTCAACCTCTAGGTAATTATTGTACAGTCTTTCAAGTTGAGCTATATGCTATTATGTATGGAGTGCAAATTGCACTTCAAAAGAAAATTGTGTTCAAAACAATTTATTTCTGTTCAGATAGCCAAGCAGCTATCAAATCACTTAGTGCTTCCAGTTCTAGATCAAAACTGGTAATCGCGTGCCGGAAAGCAATCGAAGAACTTGCTGAAGGCAACGGATTAAACCTTCTATGGGTACCCGGACATAAGGGAATTTTTGGAAACGAGTTCGCCGACGAACTCGCCAGAGCTGGATCGGAAAAGGAATTTTACGGACCAGAGCCGGCTGTCCCAATATCGCCATGTTGGTTCAGAAACCAAATCCAAACTTGGTCCTCTAACCAGCATAAACGATACTGGGAAGAGTTGGACACTTGTCGCCAAACAAAATTATTTTTAGAAAAACCATCTCCAATCATATCGAGTTACTTGTTAACTTTAAGTAAAGCTCATTGCAGCATCCTGATCAGAGCACTCTCCGGTCATTGTAAACTCAACTATCACATGCACATCATTCAGCGTGCTGAATCTCCAGTATGTGGTAGTTGTGAATCAGATGTGGAAGATCCCTTCCATATTATATGTAACTGTCCCTCATTTGCCAGACTACGTTTTCGTACTCTGGGATCTTACGCTATAAGCGAATCTGAGTTTAAGAAATTAAACTTAAAAGACATGCTATCATTCCTTACCGAATGTAGAAAAGAGCTATAATGCTAATAATCCCTTGTGGAAAGGCTTTATGCCATCTTAAATAGATTGAATTTATTTCTTCCTTTTACAGGTTTTTCAGGTTTCTCAGGTAAATGATGAAATCTTGGATAAAAAAAGGCTAGGCACAATTTTCCCGTATGTTTGGATAACGTGCCGCTATTAAGCCTACCCCCATTCTGATACCTGATACGTTTCGGTATCGTATTTTTCTCTAGCAATTGAAATTTTATCCAATAATTTTATCTATGCATTTGTTTCCATTACTTGAGAGGTTGAATTATTTAAAATACATGGTCAGGCATCTTTTTTGAAATAGTATTCTTAATTTTTATACCCCTTACATTTTGAAGTTACCATATGCTGTAACTCCAAAAGGAGTAAATTGAGCAGATTATAATGTCATAGAAACGGAATCATACAAGATATTCCAGAATCTAGAAATTCAATAATCTCCAATTAGTTGCAAATAATGTTATTGATATGAAAATTATGATAATATTAAAAATACTTTTATCCTATTAAAAACTTTGAATCTTTATTTCCTACATTGTTTTTGGATTTACTGCGTATGAAATTCATTAATCATAATTCATAATTCATTTTGTGCCATATATACCCAAATATAATTTACAGGCTGTAAGAAAGGCTACAATCCACTGTCAAGTGTATTAAATCGGGTTTTTCAATAAGTGTACACTACTTTCACTGAGAATATTCGTGATAGATCATATTTGAGGCCTTCTGAGCCAAAGGGGTATAAGTGACAAAATGGTCGATTTTGAGTTAAAGATGCCAAACGATTCTTCGTATTTAAAACTATTTTTGATGATTTTTTTCAGGTTTTTATAATTTCATTAACATACTTTTACGTTCCAAAGCAAAATACAAATTATCGAAATTATATGGAAAATCGCCAAACACAACAACTTCTGTGTTTTCTCGAAATAAGCTTTCATGCACTTATACCCCTTTGGCTCCAAGGGCCTCATTTCATATATTTCAGACTTAGTGTACCATTCAAGTCAATGAAATTAATTATATTAATGTTTACGAAGGACATAGAAAACTTGATGCTTCTAAAGAAGCAGGGCCTGATGGACTCTCGCCTTGTTTCCTCCAAAACTTAGCAATTGAACTGATTGATCCTCATCTAATTATTTTTAACATGTCGATAAATCACAAAAAAGTACCCAAGTTCTGGAAAAAATCTGATTCCAATTTTCATCTATCTGACATTCCCAAACTATTTGAATCGGTTATAAATGAAAAAAATCAACCAGTTAAAATTATTATAACGAGCAAACAACATGGTTTCTTCAAAGGATGCTCTAAAGTATAAAATCTTCTCGAATTCGTTACATACGTTATCAATTCCATGAGCCAAGGCTTCATGTTGAGGCTATTTATACCGACTTCATTAAAGTCATTGATCGCATCGACATAACACTTTTAATCTTCAAATAAAAAAAATGGCTGTCATCCAAATCTTCCTTCCTGGTTACTATCATACCCTTCCTTTCATGATTTTTTATTTTACCTTCAAAATCATTTTTAACAGTTGGAAATGATGAGTTCATCAAGAAAAAAAATTAAAATTAAATACGATTTTTGACTTCTTCCATACATTAATTGTTGCAAATTTGTTACTTTATGAAACGAAGGGTTAACCGATTGAACACAAATCGTTCGCATCCAAAACGAGTTATCAAAATCCATAGTTGTTACCCCTTGTATGCCTCAGGGGTCTCATTTAGGACCTCTTCTATGCATACTGTTCGTAAATGACACTTCCATTATTCTGAAACGGGTTGAATGCCTTATGTATGCTGATGATATTAAACTATTTTTGAAAATCGAAACAACCGAAGATGTTAAAACATTTCAAAATGAAATCAATGTACATATTTTTAAATGGTGCAACAAAAATATACTCCAATTGAACGTAAAAAAATGCAACTACATATCATTTAGTAGGAAACAAATTCACCCAATCATTGAAACAAAGTTAGGCAGTAAACCAGTAAAAAAATGAAAAATTGTAAAAAAATTGGTGCTATACAGGATTCCAGACTCACGTTTGTAGAACATCAGAATACTATTATCAATAAAGCAAATTGCATGTTAGGATTTGTAAAGCTAAATATTTGTAAAGCAACCACTTTCTAGACTCATACACCTTAAAGTAGGCTTGCCAGATACTTTCAGAAAAAAGCGGGACACAGCCGAAAAAAGCGGGATTTTAAATACAATTTTAAATAAGCTTAAATGTGTAGCTAAACTTAAACGTTTACCATCAGCCAAAGTTGTTCAGAGAAATACACTAAGGTTTTTTTAAACGCAGATTGATTTTGCTCAGTTTGTTTTCATTTGTTTGTTTTATTTACACGGTTTTTTTTTGCCTTATGCACCGTTATTTTCTACAGTTCTCGCGAATTAACTCATTATTTGAGAGTAAATATATCAAGTTGTGCATATAAACGATGGATTTCAAACCGCGTAAAAAATCTTTTAGTAATTTGTATAAAAATTCATTTGTTTTAAAATTTTAAAACTAAAATAACTCCATCTTTATATACTTTGGAAAATTGAGTCTAAAAAGGTGGTGTTTAAAATGAGGCAATTTAACAAAGATTCCAGCGAAAAAATTAATCTCTATAATTATATAATCTATAATTATTTGGAAGCAACTGAAACTATATTTTCTTCATACATTGGTTAAACGTGCTCCAAGAACACTTAACTAAATCAAAACCTTACTGTAATACTGAGAGCTTTAGAGTTATTCAATATTGTCTTATGTAAATTAGACTGTAAATTAGATTAGAATTCAAATTGAGATTAAAGTTTGATTTTTCCAGTGTAAGTCAGTTAATTTTGTAAAGTTTTCCAAGAAAAAAAGCGGGACATTTCAAGGAAAAAGTGGGACAGCGGAACAATCAACAAAAAAGCGGGCATGTCCCGCTTTTGCGGGACGTATGGCAACCCTACCATATCAGCAACATATTCTGTTATTATATTTATCTTTTTTTTTTACGTTCAACAGACTCTGACTTCGAGAATACACTTCTCGCAAGTCCGTCTTCGGCAGCCAAGAAGCGATCTGCTATCTCCCCAGCAGAGAACTCCGACAAAAGGAAACGCATGACGCTATCCGTGGATTTGAAAGTATCCTTGAAACGTCAGGACGGAGACATCGACGAAATGTATTTCGATGAACTAAAATCGCTCCTTATCAGGCTACAACAGAATGTTCCAGACGATCGCCATCAACCGCGCTTCTTCGGTTGTGTCTCTATGGCAGGAGTTGCTTGGTTCTATGCAGCAGATTTAGAAAGCCTTCATTGATTAAAAGGTTCTCTGGAGTCGATTAAATTGAGTGGTAGATTTACCGACCTTTTAATTCTTCCATTTACTCCCTCCTCGAGCTACCTCGACCTACGAAGCGATTGAGGATGAAGTTGAAAGGCAGGAGGATATCCTGAGTTACCAGATAACTCTAAGTGTCAATGCCCTGAATGAGATTATTTAAAAAAAAAAAAACTCTCAGAATCTGAACAACGAGGGAATGTCTGTGTCGGTGAAGATCATAGCTAATGTTCTCTGACTCACGAATATGTGTTGAAGTCGCATCTTCTGGAAGTATTAAAACTGAATGGCTCTACAGATCCTGTCAGCGAAACTGAAGGTGCACATAGCGAGAGAGTCTGTTTAGAATTTCCTCCTGGGTTCAAAAACGTCTAGCCACTGGAGAACTGCTAAATGGGCTTTGCCAGTGTCGCACAGTTGGAGTTGCACACTAGGAAATTCACATCAAATTAAGAGAACCAAGGCCTGACCTTTGCTTTTACGACAGAATGTCCGACCTCTCCTCTAACTCTAACCAATCGAGATCAGCTTCAACCATAGAGAGGCTTTCAAACCGAGAGTCACTCACCGGATCACGAAGGATTTTTTTTACGGAATTACTCGGATGATTCCTGGCGAGGAATTCATCTTTCCTTCACCAACCTTGGATCTGCTGTAAAAAGCACAGCAACCACCACGGATCAGATTTCGCTTTAACTTTGAAGCTCCAAAGCTCTAAACTCCTCTTCTTCTATCCTACAATGTACAACATCTATTGCATCCTTGCCTCGTCCAAGTTCAAGTCCAATCGGGCAGAGAGGCGTGGCAACGTGTTTGAACCTTGACCAATTTTCGTGTTTTCTGCCGATCTAATTCCACGTGCTCCGTCTCACGACATAACTTGATGAACAATATTCCTCCAATTCACTCGGTCCATGGCAACCGTTCTCCAACTTCTCGGGCATCCCACATACGCCAGATCACCATCTCTACGTCTAACCACCTCCCTCGTTTTGCTCCTGCTCATTTCGTTCCTACCGGATTCGTAGCGAATACTTGTTTTGCAGGACAGTTGTCCGGCATTCTCGCAACATGTCCTGTCCAGCGTATCCGGTCAGCCTTCCCATCTTCTGGATACTGGATTCGCCGTAGAGTCGCGCGAGGTCGTGGTTCATCCTTCGCCTTCACACTCTGTTCTCCTGCACGCCGCCATAGATGGTTCTTAACACTCGTCGCTCGAATACTCCCAGTGTACGCAGGTCCTCCTCGAACAATATCCATGTCTCGTGCCCGTAGAGAACAACCGGTCTAATTAGCGTCATGTTCAGGTTACACTTCGAGCGAGGGATAAGTCTTCTCGACCGCAGTTGCTTGTGGAGTCCATAGTGGGCACGACTTCCGCTGATCATTTCCCGCCGGATCTCACGGCTAGTGTCATTGTCTGTGGTCTCTAGTGAGTCGAGATAGACAGAGTCTTAGACTATCTCCAGCTGTACCATAGCTCGTGTATGTACCGTAGCTCGACATAAGGAATATCTAGGTATACACCATGCACCCTGAACTCTACCTGGGGCCCCAGGTACCCTACCCAATTTTGATTTACCCCAGACTAGTCTGCTCATAAACGGAATTGGACCTCTCAATTTAGAGACTCAGGGCCTGACCTTTGCTTTTACGACACAATGTTCGACCTCTCCTCTTAAAGGCTCAAGATCTGACCTCTTACGCGAGATCAGATTCACCCATTAAGACGCTTTGAAATCGGGAGTCGCTCACCGGATCACGAAGGATTTCTCCTCCAACGGCCTTTGACCTGTTTTAAGCACAACGTCTACCACGGAGTAGATTTTGCCTTAACTTTGGAGCTTCAAAGCTCAAAACTCCACTTCTTTTATCCTGCGATTGTAATGTACAACATCTATTGCATCCTTGCCTCGCGCAAGTCTAAGTCCGATCGGGCAGAGAGGCGAGGCAACTTGTCTGAACCTTGTCCACTTTCCGAGATTCCTGCCCATCTAATCCCCGACGATGGAGATCAAACGATAGGTTCGTTTTCTTTCTACTGAACTATTTCACAACAATCGGAACTCCTCTCTATGGTTCGCACGTTGGGCGTTGCCTTAGTAATAGACAAGCTATCTATCGAAATCGAGATGGGCATAGATGAACGCCAATACGCCAAGTGTCGCAAGTTGACCTCGCTTGTCAAATACGTTTGTAATACGGACATAACGATCAACATGCAGGCTTAAGGAAGTACCCTCACAGGTTTTTGGAATTGGTAGTGTTCATAGATCCAGGAAATGTTGTGGTATTGGACTTGGTTATTGATTTTCAGCAACTGAAAACGATCGTTGTACTGAACGAGTGTAGTTTTGGATATACATTCTACATGGACAGCTGCAAGATTAAGATAAGATCGACTGAGCAGCGAGGCGTTTCGATATCTATGTATCTACCCTCTAAGAATTTTATCGAGTGTCCTAACCATCGTAAAATAAATGTAGATTAGTCTAGTTTCAAATTTTGAGAAAAGTATGACTACACTGTCAGTAAGATAACTTTTATCTCGCAATAATTTACAAGCTTCAAGTAGCTCCCAACAGAAAACTTAAAAGCGCGGTTTGTTTATTTCTAAACCTTGAATTCTAGCTTGAATCTATTTAAGGCACCAGGTAAGAATCTTCGCATGTCCTTGCTTTCCAACGAAGGTGGGCTGCAATTACTGACATACAAAAAAACGAGAAGATGGGTTAAAGTACACACAACTGTGTCCGACGAGATAAGAAATACTTGTTTGCGCTAGATGTTATTTTAGCGCCTCGCTAGTGTGCAGTATACGACGACGACTTCAGCAGTACCTTCTCATTCGCAGATAACACGATGATAATGATTTTTATTGTCAATGACATCGCACGATATTGCTGGAATTTTCTGGCCCCATGAATAATCCCGTAATTGGGAATATTTCCGAACACGAGTCACGTTTTCGATGGGCCATCGCGCACTTTAATCGGTATTGTTTTTCTAGCTTGTTATCAGCTTTGTAGAGCCATAAAAATGCTTACCATAACGTCTGCTATACTGCTGGTACCTAGACATGATGACGAGTGGTTTAGCCGAAAATTACGAACTCAATACGTCAGAGTTTAGATTTGATTGATTCACGAATGAATTCCAAAAGATTGCACATTGGAAAACGAGGATATCAAATTAAAATTCACAAAAATTTCACCAGCCCCATGTGACACCCACTTGCTAAGACACTTATCTGAATCACACTGAATAACGAGTGGAACCAAATCACGTTAAAAATACAGACGATGACTATCTGTGTTAGAGTAGCGGGAGTTTGTCACTTTGAATGACGTCACACTTGGTCGCCAATTTTGAATCGTAAGGCGATAGACTAGGGCGTGCGTTTATCAATCAACAATCACTTTTCCGAAACCTTTCCTCACAGTTTCCAATTCACGCTTCAATAGCGTTTGATTCACACCTCGGTGCGTTTTCTCCTGATTTGTCTGTGTATCCGGATTTCCGAACGGAACACGAAAGACGATATTCTACCGTGTCGGAGGAATCTAGGTGTTGTCCGTCCGATAGGTAACGGAGGTTCAATTGCAACTGGTCTTCGTTTTTACAAGTGTGTCCCCACGAGTTGGTCGGTTTGGAGCAGCAGATTTCGAGCCTGCTTCTTATCTTGCGCGATATCGGACCAACGATGGATGGTTTGTTGCACGGGCCAGTGTCTATCGACACACTGGTTGGCGCCACTGGTTCTCAACATCAGCCGATTGTACGTATAAACTGTTTTTTTTTTTTTAAATTTTAGGTTTCATATACCTCAGTCAGAACCAGGCTTGGCAAAAGTCATCGTCATGAGGCGTGAAGCTGTGACTGTGAAGCCTCTTGGTCCGTCAAACTCAATTGACTGTTCCTTAACGACCAGTCACTTCGTTTGCCAGTCATTCATTCCCCATTCATTTGAAGCTAAAATAATAACCTAGTCAAGCAATCGCATTCAAACGACCGATGACGAAAAAGAAACGCAATTATTATTATTGTTGCTCCTGCCAGCAAGCCGAAGACGACCGAAGAGGAACAAGCAAAGCATTTATTATTATTGTTGCTCCTGCCAGCAAGCTCGTTTTAGTTTTTTATTGCTATTGTTGCTCTCTGCCAGCAAGTCGTTCAATTAGTTGTACCTGCCGTCAGCAGCCGATCGAAGTGTGAAGAGATTTGCCAGTCACTCTCAGGAGAAATTTTGACCATGTGTAGGAGCTTCGCCAGTCGATGATGGAGAAATGTTGATTGTTGTCGTGCTTTATCCGTCATGCGAGTAGTGAGGCTCCGTCAATTGAGAACAGCGCCAGTCGTTTGATGAAACAAAACTAGTCGGGTCAAGCGTGACAGGCGAAATTTACCATCACTGGTCAGAACATTCCAAACAATATTCAATTGAACATACAGCTTTAGAAATATAGTATCAGTTTATCAGTAAATCGACGAAGAAATAAGACAAAAACATCATAGATGTCGTCATCATATGCCTAGCACAGGTTCCTGTTCCAAAAAATATTTTGGTAATTTTACCAAATAGAATATGCAGACTATTAAGTTCTTGGGCAAATGAAAAATAATCCCTCAGCTGAATGTAACTGGTTTCAAAAGTGTGTCCAGATTTTTTCGTGGTCAACCCTTTAGATCGTTAGGTTAGATAAGGTCTGTTATCTATCTAAAACATTTATTTGGATATGTTTATCTTACGAAACTTTCTGGAAATGCGCTGGTGCGAAAGTTTAACAAAAACAAAAAAAAAAAAAGAATTAAAAAACACTTATAGACTTTTTTGGAATTTTTTTTGGAATTTTTTTTTTGGAATTTTTTTTTATAGGATTAGGGATGAATCAGCCTACTGGTTGAAAATCCCCAGAAAAAAAAAGAATTTTTTTATAATTTTCGCACGGGTTTTCAGCCGGAAGCAGAGTTTTTATAGCAGAGTTATTAGTTTTCGCCTTTTTTTTGAGAAATAATATTTATAATATTTAAAAAGTCGCGACAGAGAATACATAATTCTGGTATGAGAAAAAGGTAAATAATACAAAATAATTTATAAGTTGACATTTGTATCATAGAAAAACTAAAAAATCATCTGGTAAATAATATAATGTTTTGTGAAATTTTTCCCGTAAATATTGCATAGATTTTGAAATGCTTATTTTAGAATGTCAGGATGTCAGGAAGGAAGTAAGTATGTGCAGTACATTAGTGGTGTGCGAAAAAAAAACATCGCCACTAAATTCAATGCAAAATGATTTTAACCCATGTAAATTAGAATCAAGAGCATATGGGTGTGTATAATAAAAAATAATAATATACCATCAAGTCACCATCTACCGCCCAGTTAAGCGGTTTTTCAACTTCAAACATGTGTAATAAAAAAACGATGGCAGATTTTTATTCGCTTTCTTTTCCAATACATCTCAGAGCTGCTCTACTTTCAATAAAAAAATTAGTGGAATGCGAAAAATATACGCTTTTCAAAATAATTAACAAAACTTGGGGGAGTTCAACTGGCCCTATTACCGCCCACTCGACGTTTTCCGTTACCGATACTGTTTTATTAAGGAAAAACTATCGTAACAACACGGAAACGGTTCTTTTTAGTATTTTTCATGTAAGGAGCTGTCAAAACCATATTTTGAGAGAATACATTTTGTGAAATTATTCCCGTAAGTTTTGTAGAAATTTAACGAAGTGCGTTGACTGACAAAATTATGATTCCCGGCAAACAGCCTCAACTAACGGTTTACTGTCAGTGATAAAACATCATTTTCTAACTTAATCAAACTAAATGCTACTTAAAAGTTACACACTTGACACAATATATGCGTTAAAAACAAACAAAATTGTGCGTGACCGGTCATTAGGAACAAACACTTTTGTTTACATACCAATTACCGCCCAACACTAAACGCTCCAAAAAACAACAACTATTGAAAAAATCGAAAATTTTCCAATCCAAATCTATTCTACGAAAATAAAACTATCGTTTCAAGTCGATTTTAGATCAAATATGTACTTTTTAGGAAACAAAAACCCTTTTTGCATCAAGAGCACATGAATGTTCAGTTCGCTAATAATTTGACCGGAAACGAAAAACCAAATATTTTATTTCTGGCTAGCGCTAGCATAATTAAGTGATATTTTTTTCAGTGACATGGTCGAAAAATGATGCCAACACAGAATAGAAGTCTTATTTTTGGGAAAAACATCCCTCTTTTTTAGAAATACACCATAAAAGGGTGATTTTGGGCGGTATATGGTGACTGGGCGGTGAATGGCTACTTGATGCTAAAAGCATATTGTTTTTCGAATGGACATGCATTTTAAAGCGGTTTAAGAAAAAAAATACTAGTAATTACGGAGTAATAGCAGTGCAGGATGAAAACTCAACAAAAATCCGAAAATAATAATTTATAATTTATTTTTAATATTATTTTTGAAAAGAGTGCTAGAATGGTTGAAAAAAGCATTAAAATAAAGTTTTGAGAAATCCATCAAGGCATGCAACGTTGTTTAAAAAAAAAAATAGTATTAAATTTTCATTTTAACGAAATCTGAAAATTTTGAATGAAATTAAACATTTGCGTGATTCTGGTTCCATATTGTCAAAATCAAAATTGTAAAGCTATGATCATATCCAGGCACTTTATTTCGGTGATAGCTACGTTAATAGAGCTCGGATATGCAAAACTTTAGTAGCGTTGTGTTGGCTATGAAAAAGACATGTTAAAAATAATTTTGCACAAATTTGCTCCTTTTACGCATTTTGCGCCTCGAAAATTCTTCATTGTTGACTTGAAAGCTCATGAACTGTTGATTTTTTCTGGTTTTTTTTCGGACCAAATGGTTATGAAGTATAGGGAGCCACTCTAGGATCCACACAAAGTTCAAATCGACCATCGGAGTGCAACCTTGATCTTAAATATGGTAAAAAGTCTATGGTTATTGGGGATAACTGAATGCAGACTCCTTAAATAATGCAAAAAATCCATTTCCGGCAGGCAAAAAGTGTTTCCTGACTAGTAGACACCAAGTAAAATAATGATCAGTTTCAAAGATAGCAATCTGTGCATCCGGCTTTTACGAAATATGACAGATGTGTTCTGATGGACAAAGAAATTTATGTTAAAACCGGATATAAGAGATCAAATTCTTCGAGATGCCTACTCATGAAAAGGTTTCAACCAGTTTCCAATTGCTATTTACAGGTAAGTTTGTGTAAAATATCATGATTTTGCAAAGGTTTTGCTTTTGTGGTAAAAAAAAAATCAATACATACCTAAAAAAAGTGTGCAAAGATAAAAACGAGATTTTATGAAAAAGTTAGAGTATTCCTTGCAATCGTTGATAAAACTTTTTTTTTTATATTTTTACATCAAATGTCATATTAACACCTTCATTTCCTTCATAGAAAGTTTTTCTATCAAATGAATAGTTTTTAAAATACACACGTTTGTAACTGCCCGGATTCTAAATGATCATAGCATTATTTCTGTTTACAAGTTCAATTTAAAAAAAAAGCTGTTTTTTAAATTCATAAAAAAATTGAAACATGATTTTCGAAACTCATTAGCGTTTTCAATATTAGATAGTATTCTAATCAAATATGAAAAACAAATTAAAAACCATCCTTAATTTATGTTTCATATTCAGATTCGAAGCTCTTAAACCTTATTCCTATGCAGATTTGGATTAATTAAGTTAGATTCACGAGTGTGATTAAAAATAAACATTTGACATAAAAAAGCCAGATTTAACTCAAAACTTTAACATTTGAATTACAGATTCATGATTAAGGGCACTGGAAAAAAAAATTTTGTATCTAAGCACATATTTAGGATTTTTTGAATACATCCTGATTTTTATTATTTACAGGTTTGGTTTTCTTATTATGGAATTGCTTTTTAATAAAAAAAAACTGCTAATAAAGAAACTTCCACATAAAAGAATCTGTAGGAAGTTCCATATTTTCTCAGTGTATTCTTTAACTTAGTGAATATTTCTGTTTTCTTAAAAATACAAATTCAAACTTAAATCTTAAATTTGGATGTAGTTTCAAAATAACTTTTGAAAAATATTTGCTACGATTGATTTTTTTGAATTGGCTCAAAAGTTTGATAGACTAAGACTCATTTTATTTGAGCATACAATTTTTTTAAAAGAAATTGAATATTTTCTTTAAAAAAAACTTATTTTATGTTCGAATCAAAAGAGTGAGATCTACAAGACTTAAGAGCAAATTTGAAGATTTCACCCATCGATAAAAGTAACTGCTTTTTTTGTTTAAAGGTTCCATCATAGAAATTTAGATTACCTTTTTTTTTTAATTTTACGATTTTTTTTAAAGTTGCTATTTGAAAAAAGTCTATTAATGATAAAGAAAATGAAAATGAATATTTAAATAGCACAAAAAATTAAGATTTTTTTAAAAATCATCAGTAAGTAAAGCTTAGTTCTTTTAGAAATGGGACAGTTACGAATGCGTGTATCTCAAAAACCATTCGTTTGATCGAAATACTTTCTATGGAAGAAATGAAGGTAATCTTATGATAATTCATGAAAAAATTTGAAAAAAAAACTTTTTGTTTTTTCGGAAGAATAAATTCTACTTTATTCTTGGTACCTTCGGCCAGCGCACACTTTTTTCAGTCATGATATTGATCAGTTTTTCAAACTCATGCTTCGTCTAATCTGTATTTTAGTTGGCTACATCCTCCTTCTTCAAATTCTGCTACTTTTCGGACCAATACTTCTCTTTTAAAAGAAACTGAGGGCAATTTAGTGGATACAGCTGTTTCGAAACTAAAAAATTTGATTATTTTAGAGCCACTTTTTGAGCGTTTTTAATGGTATTTTTGCTGGCAAAATCTTGCAATAACGAAGTAAAACCATCATAAGGTTGAACTTAAAGTATAATCGGTTAGTATAGATCATAGGTTGCGAAGGGTACATACAAGATTACTCTTTTAAGGCTATTAAAAACAGTAAAAAACAATGTTTTCCTTTTGAAAATTGTTGTTTTTTTCCATAGGAGCAGAATCTTGGCAAATCATTATATTTCAAACAAAACAACTAGCAAATACATACTATAATATGCTAGGGACCTTACCGCGAGCAGACATGTTATGGGATTCAAACTCTGGAATTTGTTTGATATTGGGGTTTTCACAAGTTTTGTCGTCCATCAGAAATCACCAGTCCCATTGCCTCAGAACCAGCTTAACAGCTTACAAACTCTAGAATTAGCAAAAAATTGTCGTTTGAGGTTAGGTTTGAATGGCTCATAATTAGGCAACACTGTCAGCTTATCAGAGAAAAAATTGTTGCAAATTTCACCGATCAACAGTTAGTTTTTTGCTTCTTAAAAATTAAAAATTCTGGTCTAAGACTTGTCTTCCCTGATGACCCTTAACAGTAGTTGTCGATCATGTGCTTCACTTCAATGCTTGATTTGAACTTGGTAGACATTTTTGACAGTGTTTGCATACTTTTCCATCACTCACACACACTAATTCTTTGAAAAATCAACGATTTTGTCAGCTATCAGTTTGATAATTATCGTTTTAGAAGGAAACTGTACAAGATATTTTTTTTCGTTTTCTCTTGCATCGGGAATATCTCAAAAACGCATGAATTTAAAATTTTGAAAAAAATAGGTCGATTAGTGATTTTTACAGGCAACAAAATGCTGTCAAAATTTTGAATGTCCGATTAAAAGTAAACGAGCTATTAGCAAAAGAAAGTGTCCCATTTCTAAAAGAACTAAGCTTTAAGTAACTAAGTGAGTGAGTAAGTAAGTAAGTAAGTAAGTAAATAAGTGAGTAAGTAAGTAAGTAAATAAGTAAGTAAGTAAGCAAGTAAGTAAGTAAGTAAGAAGTAAGTAAGAAAGTAAGTAAGTGAATAAGTAAGTAAGTAAGTAAGAAAGAAAGTAAGACAGTAAGTTAGTAAGTAAGTAAGTAAGTAAGTAAGTAAGTAAGTAAGTAAGTAAGTAAGTAAATAAGTGAGTAAGTAAGTAAGTAAATAAGTAAGTAAGTAAGCAAGTAAGTAAGTAAGTAAGTAAGTAAGAAGTAAGTAAGAAAGTAAGTAAGTGAATAAGTAAGTAAGTAAGTAAGTAAGAAAGAAAGTAAGAAAGTAAGTTAGTAAGTAATTAAGGAAGTAAGTAAGTAAGTAAGTTAGTAAGTAAGTAAGTAAATTAGTAAGAATGTAAGTAAGTAAGTAAGTAAGTAAGTAAGTAAGTAAGTAAGAAAGTAAGTTAGTAAGTAATTAAGGAAGTAAGTAAGTAAGTAAGTTAGTAAGTAAGTAAGTAAATTAGTAAGTAAGTAAGTAAGTAAGTAAGTAAGTAAGTAAGTAAGTAAGTAAGTAAGTAAGTAAGTAAGTAAGTAAGTAAGTAAGTAAATAAGTAAGTAAGTAAGTAAGTAAGTAAGTAAGTAAGTAAGTACGTAATTAAGTAAATAAGTAAGTAAGTAAGTAAGTAAGTAAGTAAGTAAGTAAGTAAGTACGTAATTAAGTAAGTAAGTATGTAAAGTAAGTAAGTACGTAAGTAAGTAAGTGAGCAAGTAATTAAGTAAATAAGTAAGTAAGTAAGTAAGTAAGTAAGTAAGTAAGTAAGTAAGTAAAGAAAGTAAGTAAGTAAGTAAGTAAGTAAGTAAATAAGTAAGTAAGTAAGTAAGTAAGTAAGAAAGTACGTAAGTAAGTTAGTAAGTAAGTAAGTAAGTAAGTAAGTAAGTAAGTAAGTAAGTAAGTAAGTAAGTAAGTAAGTAAGTAAGTAAGTAAGTAAGTAAGTAAGTAAGTAAGTAAGTAAGTTAGTAAGTAAGTTAGTAAGTAAGTAAGTAAGTAAGTAAGTAAGTAAGTAAGTAAGTAAGTAAGTAAGTAAGTAAGTAAGTAAGTAAGTAAGTAAGTAAGTAAGTAAGTACGTAATCAAGTAAATAAGTAAGTAAGTAAGTAAGTAAGTAAGTAAGTAAGTAAGTAAGTAAGTAAGTGAGTAGATAAGTAAGTAAGTAAGTAAGTAAGTAAGTAATTAAGTAAGTAAGTAAGTAAGTGAGTGAGTAAGTTATCAAGTAAGCAAGTAAAAAAGTAAGTATGTAAGTTAGTTAGTTTGTGAGGAGTATAGTTTAAAAATGTGAATAATTTTACAATAACAATATTTAAAAAAATTCAGAAAATTAAAAATCATTCAATTAATTGTGTTATTTTTCACAATTATGCATTTTTTTATGCGACGCTTTTCTATCAATCGAATTGAACTTACAACACCTCCTAACTAATATTCTAATCCCTAATCCAACAATATCAGGAACGGTGTTTTCGACCGAAGCACTCAACTTGTTTTCAAGGAATGTCCAAATCGCGATTACCATGAAAAATAAATGAGTGTTGCTGTAGCAGCTTTCCACATACCTTCTGGATTTCTTAAAATATCACCAGTCATGACTGTCAGCGACCGTTTCTGTCATCCGTAAGCGCCACATAAATTCACTGTTATTGATGTGATGTTCGATTTAGCTGTTTTTATTGAGAACATTCATCAAAAATCTGAATCAAAAGTGATGTGTTTTCGTTTTACAGAGAATACCGTTTCCTACAGGTATATTAGCTGACAACATAGTGATTTACTTTCTTGCAGATGGAAAAACTGTTTAAAAAAATAATTCTTTTCACTTTTTTTTCATAGGAAAACAAGTTTAGATTTTCTTTCGATTATTGGTAAAAATCTGAACAAGTTTACTGATTACCGGTCAATTTGCCACTGACAATCAGTTTTGGTTCAAGAACTCGGCGCTGCAAAGCTGATCCGAGACCATGGGCGTCAACACTTCAAACCATCGAATGTAGAACAAACCTGTAAAAAAATAAGAGGAAAAATAAACAGTTAGTCTCAAGCAGTTGTAGGGAGTGCGAAGGATTAAGATAAGCTCGAATATGGTGTGTCAGTTTGACAATTAGAGGATTGAGTACTTATTTTTCTCTACCGAATCATCAAAGTCAGGGGCTTGTCTGGTTTGATGGTTACATCAGGGATTTATCTTATCATAGTTTAGGAAGGCAATTCAGCAGAATTTCACAAATCCTTCAACCCACATTTCAGTTTATTGCAATCCAGGGCCCCATATCGACGATGACAGACTTTATTTACACAAGTGTGGCCCTTCAATTAATTGATTGATTGAATTGTGAGTGAGAAACGGTTTAAAAATGCGAGGATTTACTGAAGTAAAATTGATCAAGAAATTATTTTGGATATATATATATTTTTTCATATATATATTTTTTCTTTTGTAAATTAGAGCTACTAATTTTTTTGATGGTAACAATAAATCGTCTCTTTTTTAAATATAATGGAAACAAATTGCAGACATCACTCTGTGTTACGTTCCGGCAAGTCGTGTGATTTTCAGGGCATTACTATCGGGAGACGCTAAGATGTATTGATTTTTTTCGAGGAGGGGCGTCAATCGATCGCTTGCAACACTTCATGCATATGACATGAGTGTGGAACTTCGAATGCGTAATGAGCGGTGATAGTTCCCGTCCCGAAATTGTTGTATTATTTACTGAGGTGTTTACTGATTGTTGAGAGACAATTTCGGAAGTGTGGGCTTTAATAATGAAACATGAAAGAAAAAAATCCGATAAATGGCGCTCGAATCTGGAATTCACGATATTTGTTAGGGCAGATTTTTGTTGTTTGAAAGTGTAGATGAAAGAATTTTATTCCACCTACAGTTTTACTTCGCGGTCCTTTGTTCCCCATTAGGCCGATTTAATTTGTTGAATCGAAGCCGAATCGTTACGTAGGACGAATAATGTATAGAAAAAACTTCTAAAAGTTGAGCTTTTTTCTAAAAAAATAGGTTTCTCACTGGAGAGTTTAGTATTCTTTACACGTTTCGAATGACAAAATGTATTGATTTATGATTATATTGGTGATGAGATATGCCGTTTTTTGTTTTTTTATGTATTTTTGTGGAATATTTAACTTGCTCCAAATATTTTGAAAAAAAAGAATGGTATTCGTAAAAATCTCCATGAAAAAAATTGTTGATTTTATACCTAAAGAATTTTGTATATTGAACATTAGATTGGTGATTGTACTGAAGTTTATGCTATTCAAAGTATTATTAACACTTACACGCTCTTGAGGTTAGGGAAGAATGCCACAATGTGGTAAATTCCTGGCAAAAAAGCTCTCGAGTGTCAATATGACACTATTGGAAGTTTGGCAGCTTGTAACTTTATGCGGGTGCATTAGACTGCCCCAAATTTGTATGGGAAATTTCAAACATGTGAAATGTTATGTGCTGCAGGCTAAAATTGATCCTAGGCCTAGTACAAGATCTCATGTCAAATTTGGGCCAGATAGGATCACGGGAAGGGGTCGCTCAACGAGCCTGAGTCTTGTATGGGATTTGGAGACATTTTGTTCGGGAGAAACATGAAAAACCACTTTTTCATAAATAACTTTAGTCCTCTCCGGCCTATTTCTTTTGAAAACGGGTTAGTTTAAAGCTTAAATAATGACACGATTTGAGATAAAAAAGTTATTAAGCTTCAAAAATGAGTCAACTTTTTGAAGGGTGATATTAATCACTATCAATGAGTCACTGTTTCAAACGTTTTTTTTATGAAAAAAACTCCCTAATCAGACCTAGACTTTCAATTTGACACTCCTCGCTTGAAACTGCTTTACAAAGTCGTTATACAAAATTTATAGTTTTGGAAACCTCGTAATGTAACTCATGTTCTTCAAACATTATTCACCTACAACACTTCAGTTACCCGTTATTCAAAGTCTAAGAAAAAAAATTCCGAAAAACATGCTTTTTAAAAACTGCTTCGCTTCCTCAGGACCAGAGAGCGCCACTATATTCGTGCAGATTTTTTTCCGTGTGCATCGAACAACTGTAGATCAGCTATGGAATGCTCAAAAATATTTCACTTAGTGTCCAAAAAAGCTGAAGTTAGAAGCTGTACGTTGCACATAAGGGTATATTTTTTTTTAATTTTTTTTGAAATTTTTTAGGGTCATGTAATGAATGTAAATGTAAAAAAGTGGTGTAAAAACAGTACTTGATTTAAGTTCAAGAAAATCTGGAAATTGCAATCTGACAAAAAGTTGAAAAAATCAGCTACCTTTGAAAATTTGTTAAAAATTTCAGTACTTATTTCAAAGCTTATCTGGCAACCTATTAAAATAATTTTGACGGTTCATTGATTGTTAATTTTTTTAAAATTGTAACACCAGATAAAGTTTGAAAAGAGGATTGAAATTTTTAACAAATTTTCAAAGGTAGCTGATTTTTTAAACTTTTTTTTCAGAGTGCAATTTGTCAAATTTTCTTGCACTTAAATTAAACTTTGCACTAGATTTCAAATATATTAATTCAAGATTCCCGCAATAAGTTTATGTTCCCCAGAAATCCAATTTCATACCGATTCTAGTGGTGTAATTACAAAAGCGCTGCGATACTTTACAAATATTTGAAAAAGATAAAAATAAAAAGTAAATCCAGAAAATTTACGCGGACGTTTGCGAGGTTTCCAAAACTAAAAATACTGTGAAAATCGGTTGAGAAACAAGTGAGACAGAGCGGTTTTAAACGAGGAGTGTCAAATTGACACTCAAGATCTGATAAGGGAGTTTTTTTCCAGAGCTTTTAAGGTGCGTCCATTAAAAAGTTATGATACAAAATAAAAGATTACAAGAATTCAGAAGATGTAAGTTTATCATTTCTTGTATTTTGAGACATTTTCAATCATCAAAAATGTGAGATGATTTGGATGATTTCTGAATTAGCGGATGGAATTTCCATTTCTTTTTATAGAAATTAGTATTGAAAAAGATATTTTCTCATATTAATTAATTCAAAAATTCAAATTAGCTTGGAACAAATATTCTATTTGATTTTTTTTTCTGTTTTTGTCTATTCTTAAGCTTCATTTAAGGGCACGGTATAACCCTAATCTGGACTCATATGTGTGACAAGCAGTGTAACAAATATTCTATCAGGAAACTCCTATTTCTATCTTTGAGGCAGTGTAAAAAGTTTAAAAGTAAAGTGAAAAAGGGCACAAAAATTCACACTAATACACAGACATCGTTAGAACACGTCGAGCTGATCCGATAGTTACCTTTATCTAAAGGTATATCTTAGCCCATAATTAATGATCTCCCAAATCGACCGATAACTATACCTTTCTGTAAGAAAGGCAAAAATGTGTAAATTTAACTTGTTTTCCTAATTCTTGTTCCTGATACACTAATGTGTTTTCAAAAACGATCCTTTAGATTGAAGAATATGTTTAAATTATGAAAGTATTGTTAATGGATGAAGTGATTCTGCTTATTTTTCCCTTTAATTTTTAATGTGTTATGTAGGTTGTGATTACTTTTATTCAGCGGACCATCATATGTCAAAAAATTGGTAAACAATGAGAAATCAGCTGTTCATTTGACAAGCTCAGGGTTGCTAGCGATTTTTCGTTTTGGAATTCCAAAGTTTTTCCCGGTTTTTCCCAGGTTTTTTCCCGGTTATAAATGATGGTCTTCTCGATATTTATTATACTCGTCTTATATATAAAAATGGAGGCGTGTTCTTTGTAACAACATCACGTACAAACGGACGGTCGGAATGAAGTGAAATTTGGTATCCGAGGGTTTTTCAGGCCAGAGATGGTTTGTATTTTAGTTTTGAGAATGTCACATTTTATGGAAGGGGGGCTCCCATACAAAACCGACCAGAAATGGGACACAACTCGAACAACTTGAAGACGATTTTCATGAAAACTGATTCCCGAGCACGAAGAAATTAAAGATGTGTTGATGAAACATTTTCTAACGATTTATTGAGTAACAGGTGAAACGAAGTTTGCCGGGTCAGCTAGTTTTCATATAAAATCATGGTGAATAAAAAAATCAATATACAGGGCTTCAAATTTCTAAAAACTTGTAAACCGGTTAGAAATCATGGCAAACACTTCGGCGTCTTCTAACCAGTAGTCTTTTCGTATCAATTGACAGGTTTTCATGATTTTTTTTAACAAATCTAACGAACGGGGCATCTATTCGTCGTTTTGCTCCGCAATTTCATCAATTTTGCAAAAATAAGTCCGATTGATTGATCTTGAAACTATGATGTAGTACTTACAGCCAATATAATTTTCAAGATTTTTATAAAGTTCTAGAAAAAAAAGTATAATTTGTATAGAAATCTGTTAAAAAAACATCGAAACATACTATAAAATCATTATTTTCCAAATGCAGTTACATTTGTTGGTACAAATTCGGAAGACATGTTTTTGAAAAAAATGTTTAACTGAAATGACCAATGAATAACTTAAGTAATAGTCATTTGAACTAAAGGTTCGTGAAAATATAGAAATCGCCTGATCTTTCATTACGTCGTTTGAAACATCTTAAGAATTCACAGAAAACTGCTGAAAAAGTTATCAAAACAACTTTAAATTTTGTATTTTACATATAGAATATGTTGTCCAGGCTACAAATATTCTCAATGGAAGAAGTTGCAACTGCTCATTTTTTTCATACGACGTAATGAAAGCTCATGCAAGAAATCGTGTATAAGACAGGGCTGAGCTTTAACTGTTTGAGTGTAGGATATTATTTTTGATCAGGGTTAAGACCTTAGATTTCGGACACTTTAAGCAACAGCTTAACGTAGAATAAATTCAAAATTTAACACTTGCAATGTAATGCTTCGTTCCTCAGGCCAACATTGGAAAACCAATATCTTTTTCTGGTGAAAAAGAAGTATAACTCTGCTGAAAAACGTCTCACGCTGCCAAATTATTTGCCTTTTGCATAAATATTTTCATGAAATATGTATATCGAACACTGAATAATTTGACGTCGAAACTAAAACTAGTACAGCCGAATCTGGATGTGCGAGAAACCTCTATAGTGAGAGAAAACATCAAGTCTCAAGCTTTGCAAAACACAAAACCTCTTCAAATGAGAGTGTAAAACCTCTATAAGCTAGAGTCGTTTTCCTGACTAGACCAGGGAAATTAGAGAAAATAACACTTTTGTACCATATTGAAACTTACTCAGAATCCTTCGAACTGATGCATCAACTGGTGTCAGGTGCATTTCTAACAAATACACATTGAATAGTTGCATTTCTAGATCACTTTAAAGCATTTGTATGTTGCTGACCCATAATAAAATAAATATAAGTTAGAATCCTCTTTAAGCGAGAAAAAAAGTTCAGTCCTTTGGACTTTAACTTATCCAGGATCGACTGTAGTTAGTTTTGTTTTTAGTTTTGTCTATAATTGTTTCATTGTTAAATTTATAACATTTGAGTTATGCTTGTAAGTGTAGCACACTTGCGGAGAGCGAAAAAAATGAGATACCGTCAACTGGCGCAACATGCAACAATTTTCAACTTCAATGGCTTCTAAAATCTTAATGCTTACAGATAATCATACCTCTTGTACATCAAAAGTTTTAAGGTTGATGGGACACCAAACTGACGAAGTCAGAAAAATTATTGGTTTTACCAGTTATTTTTAAATTTACAAAAACATGCGATTTTAACCCTACTAAGAAAAAGGGGTAAGTTGCAACAAACTCAGTTATTAATGAAAAATCAAATGAAAACATTTAAAAATTTATAGTTTTTGATATATTTGTGATGTCATAATGCATAATGCACCAATTGCAGTAATTTTTGGTTTTGTTCGAATTAAATTTTCCATTTTTTTCTGTCAAAATTTTTTTAAAGAAAAAAGTGTTAATCTGCTGCATACATTTAGGGGTAAAGTATACTACAAAATATTCTTTTAGCTTAAATCATGAAAATAATTCTTAGAATAGATGAAATTGAAATGTTAAAATTAACGCATAACGTAAAACAATCACATCCCAGCATATGGAAACGCGATTATGAAATTTAGTTCTGATTTGCATTTTGTTGCATTTTGCCCCAGGCAGCTAACTGAATTATAAAAATATTTGTTTAAAAAAATTTGGTGATTGTCCGAAAAATATTTATACACCAACAGTCTTGGTAGAGGATAATGAAAGCAATATGAAGTTTGTAGGTGATATCATTAAGCCAATCCGTCTTACTAGGTAAAGTTTTTCACGACATCAAATGTAAAAATTTGTACATTTATTGCTCGATTTTTTAAATTTTTTATGAGAATGAGAGACATTTAAAAACTCTTTCTGGATGTTAACAACTGTGTCATCATCAATTTGTTATCATTCAATGATAACTTCATTACAGTATATTGAAATAAAAATTGAATGAGTGTTGTGGTATACAAATGTTGCATCTAACCCTGCTTTTGCATGTTGCCCCGTTTGACGGTAACTCATATTTTCCGCAATTTGTTAAAAAACGATTCAAACTTCGATTGTTTACTAATGAACGAATAAGCGTTTATGAAATAATTCTATATCGAGACTCTTAAAAAAATACTCCCAAATTTTGAAATAATTTTAAAAATATCTTTGAAACTCTGTGAAAAAATTTCGAACATGTCAATTTTCCCGGTGAGGTGCCGAAATTCCCGGTTTTTTCCCGGTTTCCCGGTGAGATGATGAAATTCCAAAGTTTTTCCCGGTTTTCCCGGTTTTCCCGGTTCGCTAGCAACCCTGCAAGCTAAGAAAGTGGCAACCTTTCGAGTCGGAAGAGCCAAAAATAAAAAGTTTTCGAAATTTTAGAATTAAAGATTTATTGCTGTTGTTTGATAAGAAAAACATATGAGTAATCATTGAACATGAGATAATGATGAGAGAAAATAACGTTAAAACCATAAGAGTTTTTATTTATTTGTTTATAACTCTTTTTTATTTCTATCAAATCTGTTTTTGTTTACCATTTATTTAGTACATGGAATGTCTTTATGACAATCAACACTTCAAACATTTGATGTTAATGCTTGAACATCAATCTTAAACAAAAACCTTGCATAATGTTAATTTAGTTATTAATAAAAAGTATTTAGTCTGTGCTTTATGAAGTTATTATTCATTCTAGATACTGATTCGAGTTTCGAGAAAAGATGTCAAATTTTTATTTGTAATTCTTAATTCTAAGTTTTTAAATTCTGAATTTTAGTTTCATGTATTCATTTTCAACTATATATTTCTTTGAGCATATATTTTTTTTAGTTATTTTCTACTCATCAAATTTGAACATAATTAACGAAATAATTAATTGTACAATCTTGGAAATTTCAACTGGACATTTTTCAAAAAGGGAAAAAGATTAATTGCGAGTGTTAAAAATATGAAACTTAATTAAGGTCACGTTGTTTATTAACAAAACAGAGACTATTTAAGAACTACCTTTCCAGTAAAAGATGAAATTTGATTTTTCTGTTGGTTAGATTTCAACTTTTGTGTTCGACTGATTCGAAATATACACGCTTGTTAGAGGTACACAAATATACACGCTTTTTAGAGGTACTCAAATTGATTTTAGTTTGTGTTGCAAAATTTTGCATGCTTGGTTCCAGATCACAAGAAAAAATTACACATAGTTTACAGCATTTTTGAACTAAGTAAGCTGAAGATCACTTCTAATATGAAATCGGGCGCTGAATCCAAAAATGAAATAAAAAAAAGTAAGGCTATGATAATTTAGTACCCGGGCGCTTTATTTCGGTGATATCTACGTTAATAAAGCTCGGATTTGCAAAACTTTAGTAGCGTTGTGTTGGTTACGAAAAGGACTATCTAGCCTATTTTTGATAGATTTTTAAATTAACGTGTGTTTGAGACATTTACGATGCAAAAAGACATGGTGAAACTAATTTTGCACAAATTTGCTCCTTTTACGCATTTTGCGCCTCGAAAATTCTTCATGTTGACTTGAAAGCTCATGAACTGTTTTTCTGGTTTTTTTTCGGACCAAATGGTTATGAAGTATAGGGAGCCACTCTAGGATCCACACAAAGTTCAAATCGACCATCGGAGTGCAACCCTTGATCTTAAATATGGTAAAAAGTCTAAGGTTTTCGGGGATAACTGAATGCTGACTCCTTAAATAATGCAAAAAATCCAAAAAGTGTTGCCTGACTAGTAGACACCGAGTAAATAAATACTAATGAGCAATTCCATGAATCGCAATCTGTGCAACCGGTTTTTACGCAATGTGACAGATGTGTTCTGATGGACAAAGATATTTATGATACAACCGAATTTATGAGGTCAAATTTCGGTTTATGAGGTCATGAGGTCAATTTATGAGGTCAATGCAAAGGTTTTGCTTCTGTGAAAAAAAAAACAAAACATGACTGAAAATAGTGTGCAAAGATAAAAAAGAAATTTTATGAAAAAGTTAGAGTATTTCTTGAAATCATTGATAATTTTTTTTTATATTTTCACATCAAATGTCATATTAACACCCTCATTTCCTCCATAGAAAGTTTATCGATCAAATGAATAGTTTTTAAAATACACACGTTTGTAACTGCCCGGATTCTAAATGATCATAGCCTTAGAACAGTTTTTGAGTTATGCTACAAATATGAAATTTTGGAAAAATAAAACAAAGTACTTGTACAGCAACGACAACTAAAACTTCTATACGACGCACACAGGGGAAAACGATGTTAAAAAGTGGACAAATTGTTTACGCCAAAATGGAGCGTAGACCCATAGTGTCTTCGGGACTTTTTACCTACATTTAAAGCACTTTAGAATGAGCTTTTGAAAAAAAAATTCAATTCCTTAGCAGGAAGATGTAAAAAAATATTTTTTGAAATTTTCTTTTTAGAGTAATTATGCTATTGGCAAGTTTTTAGAATGTAAAAAATGTAGCAATTTTGTTAAAGACGTCAAACATAGTAGAAGCTAACCCAAAAAGTTAGAAGGGCTCAAAATAAAAAAAAAAAATTTATTCACAATTTTCTGAGTTTTGGCGATATCTTTTCAGGCCGAACTTATCCAAGAAAAGTACGTTTGAAAGAGTGTTGAGTCATTCAAAATCAAACAGATTTTTAGAACACATCTTATAAAAAATATTCAGACTGAAACGAGTTAGATTGAAAAAATTAACAGAAAAACAGCTGTTTTCGAACACCTGTATCTTTCTAGTTCGGGTGAGTTCGGTTCATTTTTTGGTTGCATTAGAATCAATCAGATTTCACCGTTATGAAAACATGGAGTTGACAACGTTGAATTGTTTACTTTGTTGCTTTAAAATTGATTTATGTTAGCAATTTTCAAGGATTTTAGAGGACAAATTTCTAGTTTATTTTAACTGACAATTAGCAACCGTTTTTATTTTGCTGAAATTTTAACAAAATTCTTCTCTCGCTAGCGTATGACGTTTTCTTAGAATCAATTGACGAACTTTACAATATTTCTTGTCACTTAGAATATAATATATTTCACGAGTTTGTTTTCGATTAGCTAATTTTATATGCAAAAAAAAGTCCTCTAAAATCCTTGAAAATAGCTAACTTCAATCATTGATAAAGCTACAAACTAGAAAAATCACTCTATGTTTTTATAACGGTAAAATCTGCTTAATTCTAATGCATTCAAAAAATGAACCGAACTGATCCAAACTAGAAAGATACAGGTCTTCGAAAATAGATATTTTTTTTTTAGTTTTTTTCCAATCTATCTCGTGTTTCAGTCTAAATATTTTTATTTAGTGTGTTCTAAAAAACTGTTTGATTTTAAGTGACTCAAAACACTTTCAAACATACTTTGCTTGAGAAAGCTCGGCCTGAAAAGATGTCTTTAAAAACTGAAAATTTTGTATAATTTTTTTTTACCTTTCGAACTTTCTAGGGTTAGGGGAAATGGGGGCATAATGGTCACCTTAAGGAAAATGCTTATTTAACCATAGAGAACAGCTGTAATATGTGAATTACATCATTGTTTCGTGTTCAGACACTCAGATAGTCTATTGCCTAATTGGATGAAACTTGAAAAAGTAGATAAAAACGTTTAAAAATGCATTTTAAAATTTTTTGCCGAAAGCTGAAAACCAGTCACTGTAGAGGCATAATGAGAAACCCCCCGAGGCAATATGAGCACCATTAATGAAGGCATAATGAGCGTTTTCTGCCGGGGATTCTAGCAGCAAATTCGACTCGATGAAGTCAACTGACTAATAGAGCTACAGCTTGACTTGCATCGTCTGACGATTTGGCCTATTGGTAAGATGTCGGAGAGGTAATCAGTAGGCTCGGGTTCGATTCCTGGTCGAGGTGATTTTTTTTTTGCATTTATCATTCATGATCATGATTGCACTAAACGGTGAGGCGTAGATTCATCAAATCTAATCAAAATAATCTAGATCTGTTTGTAGAGTTCAAAGAATTAACACATGCTCATACATTATGTTTCTGGTGTTTTGTTTGACGGATGATGCTTTGATGCTATTAGCCGTATAATGTAACAATAAAAAAATCAATCATGAATGTTATGTGCAAAAAAAATCCCCTCGAACAGGAATCGAACTCGAGTCTACTAATTACGTCTCCGACACCTTACCAATAGGCCAAATCGACAGACGAAACAAGTCAAGCTGTAGCTCTATTATTCAGTTGACTTCATCGAGTTGAATTCGCTGCTAGATTCCCCGGTAGAAAATGCTCATTATGCCTTCATTGAAAGTGCTCTGTTCGCCTCTAGTGAACAAATTAAAGTAAAAACGCGTTTTAAAATTGATTAAAGTGAAAAATCAAAAATTTTACGATGTTGAAAATTGAGAAACAATGTGTAGATCATGTTGCAGTGCGTACATTTCAGATCAAGATGATTTAAAGGTCATAAAAGCTTATTTGGTGGTGCCCAATAATTATAATATTTTCGTCACTTGAGAACCTAGCTGGTTTTTATTTAATATTTCTGTAAAGATGAAAAGGATATTTCTTTTTTGGTGAAAAATTAATACTATAGGTAGTACGAAACAAGTCCTTTTGAAAATTTGTTTAAGAAAATACGTACTTATGTAGAAAAAAGGAGTGCTCATTATGCCCTGGGTGCTCATTATGCCCTCATCTCCCCTACTTTCTACGATGATGACGTCTTCAACAAAATTGATCCATTTTTCACAAACTAAACATAATTGCTCCAAAATGAAAATTACAAAAAATAATTACATTTTCGTAGGTGATGGAAAGAAATAGAGAAACATGAGGTATCAAAGATCGAAAGAACATATGCCGCAAATATCATGAATTTTTCGAAAAAGATACAACGGCTCACCGGCAGGACTTGAACCTGCAATCTCCGCTTTAGTACAACGGCGCGTTAGCCAATTTCACCACGGTGGACGTGATGAAATCGGCCAACACGAGCAATCGAGCTCTGCCGATCAACTGCTGGACCTTCTATCGAAACACCATGTATATCCCGCATGTGATTTTTCCCACTATTGATCTCTCTTGTCTCTTGTTTGTTTCTGTTTGGCCGAGCGAGCACATGGGCGATTGCTTCGGGTTTGCCGCAACTTACGGTCAGATGAAGAAGCGACAAACCCGAAGCAATCGCCCATGTGCTCGTTCGGCTAAAATCCCGAGTTGATGGGTGGGGTGGGGATAGAGAAACAAGAGAGATCAATAGTGGGAAAAAACACATGCGGGATATACATGGTGTTTCGATAGAAGGTCCAGGATCGGCAGAGCTCGATTGCTCGTGTTGGCCGATTTCATCACGTTCACCGTGGTGAAATCGGCTAACGCGCCGTTGTACTGAAGCGGAGATTGCAGGTTCAAGTCCTGCCGGTGAGCCGTTGTATCTTCTTCGAAAAATTCATGATATTTGCGGCATATGTTCTTTCGATCTTTGATACCTCATGTTTCTCTATTTCTTTCCATCACCTACGAAAATGTGATTATTTTCAGGTACAAAGATGTACCAAGTGATTTCATTACATTAGTATTGAAGAAATAATTTTTGTATCTCACTGCTAGGTGATTAAATCATTTTTATCAAAAGCTCATTTTAAAGTGCTTTAAATGCAGGTAAAATGTCCTGAAGACAAGGGTCTAAAATGCTCCGTTTTGGCGTAAACAATTTCGATCACCTTTTTACATAATTTTCCCCTGTGTGCGACGGTGTGAAGGACATGCTACGGTATATGCAAATTCGATTACACACAAGATTGTTGTGCCGTGTGTTGATTTCAATGATATCTTCAAGCATAAAGAATATTTTGGGTTGTTTCCGGAGGGATAATAGATTATATTTGGAATGCAGTACTTTGACCTTAAATAACAAATGGATTATGGATATAGGCAATTTTTTTTGAACGAATATCATCCGATTGAGTGATATAATTATTATGCTGTGGTGGCTCACAAAATTGATCTCAAAGACTATTTTTAGCTGACGAATAGGTTTGGCTTCATTTATTCATTCGAACCAAATAATACATCTCCTCAGTTCAGATTATAGCATAAAATATAAAACTAAAATTTATCTGCAGGTTTGCATGTACCAATCAATCTCTGCTACAGCAAGAAATTTTTTGATTTATTTTAAGAATTTGAATATGCAAAACTATTTTTACGCCGCCGCCTTACCAGTTATGGTATGGTTATGAATAGGAACACTTAATCCAACGTGTACATAAAAACGTCTAACGTATACTTCGACGAGATTGAGGTGAATCCGAGCATTCGTAGTACCTAATCTTAAATCATTCCATATTTTTTACCAAACAGTTTTATATGTATCGCTAACATTGCGAAATCGAGGTGAATCCATGAACTAAGAGAAAACAAATTTCAAGAAATTAATAGAAAAGTATAATAAAGTATGTTCAAGTTTCTACAAAACAATTAATCATTCTCATTTTCATTCATACGACTCCCTTTCCAGTCATTTGAACTCGCAGCATGTAGTGGAAAGAATGATGCATTAATATCAAAACAAACAACGGAATCCAATCGGATTAGTGCAGCGGCCGGCCATTGGCCACAAACCATCTGATGGAGCTGGACCGACCGTCCGTCTTCTGTCCGTTCCATCACACCCGGGACCAGAACTGATTGGACCGACTTAAGGCGGGTGTTGACGTTTTGATTGTGGCGGCGCGACTTTGACAGCTGCATGCAGTAGGTACCACCGTCTACCTAATTGCATACAGCGTTAAGGCAGCTGATAACAGCAGACGGCTGTATAATAATTATTATTGGGGCTTTGGCGTTTGAGAATTGTGTTATTTTGTCTAGATGACGCGTGATCAGCTGAATGGTATTTGGAAAGTGAATGCAAGTTTCAAATTTCATTTTTTTTGTGAATAAATTTACACAACTTTTGGAGAAAGTACACAAATTTGTATTTGGCAATCTAGTTTTCAATATTCTGTGACTTCTTACTGGATCTCTTGTGTCGACTTAAAGATACCCAGAGTACCTTTCAATTTTATTGTACACGGAAGTTCATCATCCCTCGAAGGGTGTCATAAATTCACTTAAATAATTTACATTTTGAACTTACTATTAAAATCGTGTGCACAATTTAGAGTGCTCCTCCAATGACTGTGTTTGCGGCGAGAAAGTGAATATCTAGCCCATTTCCCACACCACACCATAAATAATCCCACCCAAACATGGAGGAAGCAACAAAACCTGCCGGGTGCTACCTACTATATATGGGAAAAATGGTGAATGAAACCAGCGACCGAATGGAGAAAAAAAGCAGCACCACCAACCATTTGTCTGAATCCTCACAAAAGCGACAGTGGAGTACATCGTACACGAGTCTAACTACACTACTGAAATAGCGCAATTGTTGTCGGTATGGTATGGAGTAGAAAGAGCGCTCTCGAAATGGATACCTATTACTTTTATTTTCTTCCTAGGAAAGAGTGCCATATAGCCTGTATATGGGAAAATACCTTTCAACTGAACAGATAGGGCTTGGTGCCAATGACAAAGGCCAGCTGGACAGAGCTTTTATTTCTGAAAAGGCCCTACCACTTACTGGTCATATTGGGGGAAAGAAAGTTGATTTGTTTGATCAAATATCAAAGGTTTGAAGCAATTTGAAAAAATAATAACCTGGCTTGGTTATTATTTTTTCAAATTTCTTCAAACCTTTGAATCAATCAAGAGAAACAAGAGCTTACTTTTTGCTTAAGCTTAGCTTAGCTTAGTTTCAAATCAGTTTTAGTTTAGCTTTATTTAGCTTAACTTTAGCTTAGCTTTAGCCTAGCTTTAGCTTAGCTTTAGCCTAGCTTTAGCTTAGCTTTAGCCTAGCTTTAGCTTAGCTTTAGCTTAGCTTCAGCTTAGCTTTAGCTTAGCTTCAGCTTAGCTTCAGCTTAGCTTTAGCTTAGCTTCAACTTAGCTTCAGCTTAGCTTTTGCTTAGCTTTTGCTTAGCTTTTGCTTAGCTTCAGCTTAGCTTCAGCTTAGCTTCAGCTTAGCTTCAGCTTAGCTTCAGCTTAGCTTCAGCTTAGCTTCAGCTTAGCTTCAGCTTAGCTTCAGCTTAGCTTCAGCTTAGCTTCAGCTTAGCTTCAGCTTAGCTTCAGCTTAGCTTCAGCTTAGCTTCAGCTTAGCTTCAGCTTAGCTTCAGCTTAGCTTCAGCTTAGCTTCAGCTTAGCTTCAGCTTAGCTTCAGCTTAGCTTCAGCTTAGCTTCAGCTTAGCTTCAGCTTAGCTTCAGCTTAGCTTCAGCTTAGCTTCAGCTTAGCTTCAGCATAGCTTCAGCTTAGCTTCAGCTTAGCTTCAGCTTAGCTTCAGCTTAGCTTCAGCTTAGCTTCAGCTTAGCTTTAGCTTAGCTTCAGCTTAGCTTTAGCTTAGCTTTAGCTTAGCTTTAGCTTAGCTTCAGCTTAGCTTTAGCTTAGCTTTAGCTTAGCTTTAGCTTAGCTTTAGCTTAGCTTTAGCTTAGCTTTAGCTTAGCTTTAGCTTAGCTTTAGCTTAGCTTTAGCTTAGCTTTAGCTTAGCTTTAGCTTAGCTTTAGCTTAGCTTTAGCTTAGCTTTAGCTTAGCTTTAGCTTAGCTTTAGCTTAGCTTTAGCTTAGCTTTAGCTTAGCTTTAGCTTAGCTTTAGCTTAGCTTTAGCTTAGCTTTAGCTTAGCTTTAGCTTAGCTTTAGCTTAGCTTTAGCTTAGCTTTAGCTTAGCTTTAGCTTAGCTTTAGCTTAGCTTTAGCTTAGCTTTAGCTTAGCTTTAGCTTAGCTTTAGCTTAGCTTTAGCTTAGCTTTAGCTTAGCTTTAGCTTAGCTTTAGCTTAGCTTTAGCTTAGCTTTAGCTTAGCTTTAGCTTAGCTTTAGCTTAGCTTTAGCTTAGCTTTAGCTTAGCTTTAGCTTAGCTTCAGCTTAGCTTTAGCTTAGCTTTAGCTTAGCTTTAGCTTAGCTTTAGCTTAGCTTTAGCTTAGCTTTAGCTTAGCTTTAGCTTAGCTTTAGCTTAGCTTTAGCTTAGCTTTAGCTTAGCTTTAGCTTAGCTTTAGCTTAGCTTTAGCTTAGCTTCAGCTTAGCTTTAGCTTAGCTTTAGCTTAGCTTTAGCTTAGCTTTAGCTTAGCTTTAGCTTAGCTTTAGCTTAGCTTTAGCTTAGCTTTAGCTTAGCTTTAGCTTAGCTTTAGCTTAGCTTTAGCTTAGCTTTAGCTTAGCTTTAGCTTAGCTTTAGCTTAGCTTTAGCTTAGCTTTAGCTTAGCTTTAGCTTAGCTTTAGCTTAGCTTTAGCTTAGCTTTAGCTTAGCTTTAGCTTAGCTTTAGCTTATAGCTTTAGCTTAGCTTTAGCTTAGCTTTAGCTTAGCTTTAGCTTAGCTTTAGCTTAGCTTTAGCTTAGCTTTAGCTTAGCTTTAGCTTAGCTTTAGCTTAGCTTTAGCTTAGCTTTAGCTTAGCTTTAGCTTAGCTTTAGCTTAGCTTTAGCTTAGCTTTAGCTTAGCTTTAGCTTAGCTTTAGCTTAGCTTTAGCTTAGCTTTAGCTTAGCTTTAGCTTAGCTTTAGCTTAGCTTTAGCTTAGCTTTAGCTTAGCTTTAGCTTAGCTTTAGCTTAGCTTTAGCTTAGCTTTAGCTTAGCTTTAGCTTAGCTTTAGCTTAGCTTTAGCTTAGCTTTAGCTTAGCTTTAGCTTAGCTTTAGCTTAGCTTTAGCTTAGCTTTAGCTTAGCTTTAGCTTAGCTTTAGCTTAGCTTTAGCTTAGCTTTAGCTTAGCTTTAGCTTAGCTTTAGCTTAGCTTTAGCTTAGCTTTAGCTTAGCTTTAGCTTAGCTTTAGCTTAGCTTTAGCTTAGCTTTAGCTTAGCTTTAGCTTAGCTTTAGCTTAGCTTTAGCTTAGCTTTAGCTTAGCTTTAGCTTAGCTTTAGCTTAGCTTTAGCTTAGCTTTAGCTTAGCTTTAGCTTAGCTTTAGCTTAGCTTTAGCTTAGCTTTAGCTTAGCTTTAGCTTAGCTTTAGCTTAGCTTTAGCTTAGCTTTAGCTTAGCTTTAGCTTAGCTTTAGCTTAGCTTTAGCTTAGCTTTAGCTTAGCTTTAGCTTAGCTTTAGCTTAGCTTTAGCTTAGCTTTAGCTTAGCTTTAGCTTAGCTTTAGGTTCGCTTTAGCTTAGCTTTTGCTCAGCTTTAGGTTAGCTTCTGCTTAGCTTTAGCTTAGCTTTAGCTTAGCTTAAGCTTAGCTTTAGCTTAGCTTTAGCTTAGCTTTTGCTTAGCTTTTGCTTAGCTTTTGCTTAGCTAACTGAGAAACAAGAAAATTACGCTTCCAATCCTCCTTAGATAATGGAAAGAAGAAAAGTTACTAAAATTAATGAAGTCCGCTGCCATTATAAAACCCATCCATCCCCCATGTTTTGGCCTAACATGGTTTGGCAGCGCCTGGGTAAGTGTATACAGATTCGCCGCTCGACAAGATCGCGGCTTACAACTACTGGATGTACAACAACTCCAGACGAAATTAATGACTTGTCGAACACTTCCAGCTACATGCCGCAACTATTGTCGTACAAGACGCGGACGCGGGCCCACAAAACCGAAGAGATGGTTGGTCCGTCCGTTTTTGCAACATGAAGGGACCCCTCTTGGTAAGACCCACAGGTTGCTGTGGACCTTTGTAATGAGAAAAAGGGGAAGGCAGTAATTCCGGAGAAGACTTCAATGGATTTGAAACTGACAGAAAATTTTTAAGGAGTTATTTGAGTGACATAAATTATAAAATTAATTTGATCAAAACTCAAACTAAATTTCTTCCTAATAATTGTATGTTCAAAAACTTTCATCATGAACGCCCATGACCAATTGTTTTCTTCTAAAAAAGAAGCCGAGAGTTAAGTCGGTTGTTGTCGGATTCTTCCACCCCCGCACGACGGCTTTCGGATTTCCGCGTGTCTAACTTGAAAGTAAAGAAAGAAAGAAAAATCCATGGAAAGTGATCACGTGCCGCCCGTCGTCAGAGAGCGTTGTTCTTTTCTTATGTACCAGAGTTCTGGTCACACCCGATGCATATTAGCAAAGATTTACGAGTCAGTATCATTTTATGAGATTGACTAGTAAGTACCACTGCCATTAGTTAGTTGAACCGAGCTGACTTAGCCGAGAACGAGTGCTGCTGGCACGAGGGGCCATTGATCGCTACATGTTCAGCATAATTTCCTATGTTGATGGGTGTCCGATGCATTCATTGCGGTAGTTAAATTGTGCAGCAGCTAGAGAGTTGATTGCTTTGAGCAGTAGGTTTTTGTTTGTTGAGGTTTCAATTTTTTTAAACGCGGTTTTGCAGAGATCAATGCGATTCACAGGAAGAATAGTCTTGTAACTCGACTGGTATACTAACTACTTTAAAATTTATTAAAAACTGTAATGATTTTTTAACCGTTGTTCATCTTCACTGGGTTTTTGTCATTTTCAACCAAAAGATATTACGAGATGATGTATTACAAGATCTTTTTCGGGTATGGGTCTCTCTGATTTTCAAAATGTCACCAATAACTGAAAGGACACATCAGGTGACTTGTCGCTTCAACGGCGTTTATCATCAATGAGATTCATGTCGAAACAGGAGCCAAGCAATTAGAAATTGCTTATTTGATATTGAATTAAATAAATATCTAATTTGAGCAAGATATCTTCAAAATAGTTGTTGAAACAATAATTTTATCTTTAAACTTAAGCATACCACAGCAAACCAAAAAAGGCTAATCTGAACATAATCTAGGCATTCTTATAAAACACTGAAGAGAAAAAAGAAAGAAAATTACTTGAAGTTTTCATTAAATCACAGCAGCAGTGATAAAACTGTGTCTATGGATTAAACAAAATGTTGGAAACGCAGGTTTCAGTGGTGGAATAGATTAATCTTTATTCATGTTTCGTCAGTCTAGTCATTACATAACTACACAATTCATTGGCGATTGCTATTGTCTCACTCTCCACTTATCATCTTAACTAACCGAGAAAGTACTCATTTCTGAATAAGTAAATGAGAAACTACTCATTTCTGTGCGAATATTCTGAGTTATCCACTCAGAATATCTGGCAACACTGCTGAGTTACCACGAAATCAGTTTGAGTAGTTCGACTTAATCGTGTGATGATGTGAACATTTATACTGTCATACTGTCTTCACTATCGTATTGTTCGGTGTTCGTCAATTGCGAATTGCCCAAAGCAAGTGTAGAACCCAAAAAAATATTATTTTGGTTCTGCTGCAATCGGCAGCAATGTGGGAGCGGCGGATCGGAATGATCCGATACATTTCTATAACTAAGGATCCGAAATAGGCCGAAACCGTGAGTATCACTCAAAAAATTTATGTTCATTTTGAAATTTTTTACAAATCGTTTTTGAACACAAAATTTAAAAAAAAATCCAAGAGAAGAAACTGACGTGTTTTTTTCGAGCTATTCATTTCAAGCTTGTGAAAAAATTCAAAAATCATTTAAAATCAAGTGTTAACCATGAGTTCGGGACGGAAGGCCCCAGTTGTAGTCATTACACACCAACCCTCCGGATTTTAGGAAACGCAGTGCAACCATTATGCTATTGGCCAGAAGGAGCCGTAAGTGGACCGTAGAGGATAACAAGCAAAAGTTCAAGCAGTGAAAACTACCCAAGCTAAGTATTTATTTTTATTAGGTTTTCAAAATTTGCTCTAAACTGTTAATTTTTCTTGTTTTTTGTGTTTTATTTTTTTCCTAAATTTTCTTTTAAGTTTTCGTTTCCCACAGCTTTTTAAACGTTACAAAAAGAAAGTTTTGAAAAATTTCGACCTCTATACTTTTGTTTCAACAAATGTTGCATTTGTAGCTTTAATCGATAAGTTCTCGGAAGTACTATAAGGTTCCGTAGTCGTCAATTTAACCACAAAGTAATTGAATCTAACATATTTCACCATATGCTAGATTAAACTTAACGTATTTTTTATGTTTGATGCAGTCATATTATTTTTCAATTTTAAAATTCTGTTTGAAAATTTGATTTTTCATCGTATTTTCTGTGGTGTTTTTTTAGCATTTTGAAGTGCAACTTTTGATATCGTTTCTTTGTAGCCTGTTACAGGTATCGCCTGTAGTTCTTTAATTCCTTTTTGCGAATATTATTTTTGAATATCTTTTTTTTATTTAGAAAAATATTTTTTTTTTCATTTGAGAATTTATACCGTTTTTAAATGGATGTTGTTTTCATGTCCTGCTGACTGGAAGGCAAGAAGGAAATTATTCCAGATTTTTTCATTTTTAAAAGAAAGGTGTTTGAAAAATGAGTACAAAAAATAGAAATTTGTCAAAAATTTATACGTTATTATATTTGGGTCGCGGAGGGGAAGGGATTAAAATGTGTTGCTGGATTGTTAGCGAACCGGGAAGAACTTAGAAAGTTTTAATGTCTCGTCGGGGAATTAATAAAGGACCTAGAATTTTTGGGTATCATCGAAAAAAAATTCATGTTTGGAAGGTTTCAACGGAATTTCAGAGGTTTTTTTAAAAAATATATTTTTTAATCTGAATGTAGTATTTAACAGTCTCGTCAAGTTTCACCTGACATGTAAACATGTAAAACAATTTTTTAAACTGATTTTTCCAGCTTGAGCGGAATTATTCTCATGAAATGGTAGTTTTTTACATTTTCAACCACGTTTTTGTTCATTGGTCAACTAACGAAGTTTCAATCGCCTTTTAAAAAAACCTTTGAGCGATCTGTCAAAATCTGTTGTCTCCACCAATAAATTAATCTTGTTACATTTTCCAATATTCCATTTAACGGTTAATATTTAGCTTTGTCTCATTAGCCAATCTTGAGCTAAAATGACTAGGTCTTTCGTTATACAGGCATATTGACTTCATTTCAGTAACTTCAAAAAAATCATTATCTAAAATAATCTCCGTTTAAGTAAGAATAAATTATACCGGTGATTATTAGGTGAAGTAGAAATATGTTTTCTAAGGCCTCACGGAACTGTTTTAAAAGCATGGAATGACTATCGGAATATTTTTTAGACAATGATTTTTTTCATCATTGATTCAAGTTGTATTGAATAGATAAGACCGAATCGTTTGAGACGAATTATTTTTCGTCGTTTTGTTAAAAGTTCATAGCAAACTCATGCTTTTTCTTCTCAGTAATAGCGAAATCAATATGAGGCAAAGAGTAGAATCGAATCGATGAGTTTCCAAAAACAACCTCTATCAGTTATCAATACAGAAATCTCATTTAATTTTTTTTTGAAACTTAAAAACGAGGTATTTCTTTAAAAAACATAAGACATCAAAAATTCAATTAGAATTATACTTTGCAGTATCTCTTCATTTTGAAGGGTCGTTTTTGGAAATACATACAACAGGAATAATAGCTAGAAAAATAAGTTAGCTTCAAGAAGATTTTCAAAATATGCTTTATTCACCATAACTGCAATCTGGTAAAATATTTGCCTTTTCGTCGCTGCCTCATAGATAGAAGTAGGAGTTTCCTTAGAAAATATCTAGGAGCATAGGAGGTGTGGGAAAACTTGATCGCACCATTTGCCAAAATGGATCCTGATCTTAAACCTTCCCCAACTAACAAAACCCTTTCCTTGGATATTTAAATATAGATTCGCAGACGTATAGACGGTTTCTATAGTTGGAAATATTGATTTACCTTTCTTTCTAAATTTTTCAAAATTTATCTTTGGAATATAAAGGGGGGAAAGGTTGTTAATTGATCCTATGAAGTATCCTACCAACAATCCTTCCTGCATCCCTCATTGACTACTAGGACGTGGCCGGCGCTGTTATTGATCATTTTCAAAGAGGGAGCATGAGTTTTGTGCATTGCCAATGAACTGCTAGTCCCAAGCACCATCCTTTTGGTCCTTGCAAAAAAATTGATGGTCTCGATCAATCACGGAGTAGCAACCATTGGCGAAGTAGAACTTGTTCTGCCTAGCCACGCCAGCGATCATGGAATTGGAAATGCGTAAGTTGAGCAAAGCCTAATAAAATTTACTATTTGAAGTCTTCAAAAGTGTTGTTGTATAAACGTATTTGCACAGCATTTCCAGTTCAATGATTTAAGGTGGATATGAGTAGTCAACCAATTTAAGCTAAGCTAAATTTAAAAAAAAATCTAAGAGAATTTAGAGTTTTTTTTTTATTTGATTTAGCAAATAATCTGAATAAACTCGGGCAAAATCAGGAACGTTTCAAACAATTTTTGAAGGTTTGACTTATCTCGAATTCTTTATTGGATTAACGGGCAAGAATGGATATATCCAGTAAATTCTTAATAAACGATAATCAAAGTATAAAGCGATACTTGTCAGCATTCTTCTGTACGATCTACAGTGAAAGATACACCTCAAATTAGGCTTGCCAGATACTTTCAGAAAAAAACGGGACATTTCACAAAAACACATGGGACACAACCGAAAAAGCAGGACATTTGAGAGGCTCTCAGAAAACCTTAATTGTATAGCCAAACTCATACGTATACCATCACATCAGTCAAAGTTGTTCATAGAAGGTACACTGGAGTTTTTTTTTACGTTGACTGATTTTGCACAGTTGTGTCTTACATGACTTCTAATTACACGTTTTTTTTTTTTTGCATTAGCACATTTATTTTACACGGTTCTCGCGAATGATCACGGTATGTGAGAGACTATATTTCAAGTCCTACGTGTAAACGGCGAATAAACCTTCGTGTTTTAACAAATACATTTCAAATTTGTTTTAAAAATTTGAAAACTCGTGAAAACTTCCATCAATTGCATACTTTGACCAATTGAGTCTATAAAGGTGGTGTACAATAGGTGTACAATACAACAATAGGCAATTTAATTAGGATTCCGTCGGAAAATTAAGATCTATAATCATTTCGAAGCAATGGAAACAATATTTTTTTCATATCAAAGTTATTTACTTACAAAGCATTGCACAGCTCCAAGAACGCTTTACTGAATTAGAATCTTACTGTAATGCTAAGAACATTAGAGTATTGTCTTAAGGGGGGAGTAGGGTCTAACGGGTAAAAAAAACACCATTTTCACGAATTTTTTTAGAGCTATCGTTCAAACAAATGTATTCAAATTTTTTGCATTATACAAAGCATTGTTAAAAGAACATTTAGTAATATTTTCGTAGAAAAATATTGAAAAATGAGCCGGTGACGGAGCACTTTCGAGGATGCCTTTTAGAAAACAGGATTTGTGGTGGACACTGTTTCTCAGCTCAGAATCATCTGAAGTCAAAACATTAGAGCAAAATATTTTTAATAGATGTTTTTCTCGACTCCAACGATTTTATTTAACTTAAAAACTTTTTTTATGAAATTTTTGTGGCTGTTCGAAGTAAAAACTACGATTTTTCACGAAAAAATCCGCCATTTTTTATCTGTAAAATCTCCTCAAAGAAAAAAAAAAAAGAAAATCGTTGGGGTTTGGTATTTTATATGTAGAAAATATGTTCCAAATTTGAAAAGAATCGGTGAAGTAGTTTTCAAATGACGATGTCCACTGACTTTAAAAATGTGCTTTCGAGAAGAACGCGTTTGAAGTTTCTGCTCTAGAATTCTTGCAGTATGAGATAAGAGGAGATAAATGCCTATAATTTCTACAGTTTTGCTTCGATTGACTTGAAAGTTTGACACAACATTCTTGAAATGTTTTACAATAAGAAAATAAAAAATAAAAAAAATCGATTTTTTGAAAGTGTTGGACCCTACTCCCCTCTTAAATAAATTATGAAAAATGCTGCCTATTTTGAGAAAATAGACGTATTTGAAAGCTTTTCTGTATTGACCCGATCAGAAGAGAAAAGCAAAACTATATCAAGATGAGATATTTTGATATTAAAGTTTCCATATCAAAATGAGATATAATTTAGTACTAGGATGTTAAAATATTTCAAATTATATCAAAAAGTTTCAATATTTAAATATTATATCTCAATCAGATAGGATATTGACCACCAAAAAAGACAAAAAAGTCTTGCATTCAAGTTTTCATGCAATGTTCTATTTGGACTCAAGTACTTGCATGCAAGATCGCATTGCCTCCTGCTTTTTACTTAAAACTTTAATGTGTCGTTTTCAATTGGAACAATTCTTGGAAAGTAGGCCGCCAACCGTAGTCTAGACGATAGCGTTTAGGTCTTCTAAGCCAGAGGTCATGAGATCGAGTCTCGGTCACGGCATACGTAGTACTCTTTCTGTGGGCTGGTGGTTTTAGCATTAGTAAGATGCTAATTAGAATTCAGATCTCTTCAACGAAACATGAAGTTTCACTGTTCGTTTTTACCAAAAAAAAAACTTATAAAAAAAATTGGGTAAAAGGCGCGCACGCTACCTCAGAACCAGATCTAATGCATTAAAATGCGAGGTTCAAAATTCCAATAAAAGTTTTCAAGGCAAACAAATTGAGGCAGGAAAAACAATCTGTTTGTATCAAAGGAGATGATACCATTTTTTTAGAAACGACAAAAACGAAAATTTTAATGTTAAAGCTATATCTGAATGAGATAAAACTATCTGGTTGAGATTGATTTTAGTAAAAAATTTGAAATGCTCTTCTGATCGGTGAACCAATAAATTTAAATTGATTTTAATTTTTTGTGCTGTAAGTCAGTGAACTTTGTAAAAAGTCTCCAAAAAAAGCGGGACGGCGGGACAATCTACATAAAAGCCGTCGATTTCATAACTTATGAATCATAAGTGTAAGGGGTCATTATAAGAAAATGAACACGCACACATATAATATCTCAGTGAAACTTCATTTTTCTTCGGAAAAATCTTATTTACTTAACACTAAGGCGTTCATTTTTCAAGGATATGATGGCTAGTATCTTACAAATGATCAAACCGTCAGTTAACAGAAAGAGTATGCCGTCACCGAGATTCGATCTCATGACCGCTGGAAGACATGAACGCTATCCTTTAGGCCACGGTCGGCATAATAAATGATGATGCATCTTGACGTGTCGAAATATACTTGTGAATACCTATTGTTCGAATAATGTCATAAGTTATAACTCATAACCCTCCGTAGCCCAAACATTTCCCGGATATCAAATTTGAGGAAATTTGAAAATATTCACATAAAACTTTCCGATTGATGATTATGACGTTAAAAGTGTTAATAGAACTTTTCGAGTCATATCTTACTCTAGGAGATAGTCTACAGAACGTTTCCAAATGCTTTAGATTTCGGCTTGCGCTGAAAAAAAAGAAGGGAGTTCATCTAGGTAGTTTTTTTTTCTTTAAATAACAATATTGATATTAATAAGTTTTCTTATTCGAGTGCACAAAAATTACCGTTGACGATCTTTAGCGGGCTCTCAGTGACTTCAGCAAACAAGCGACGTGCGAGAAAGTTCAATCGGCGTCATCCTTCTGGAAAATGCGCACGCGCTCCCACATACTTTTGTGGGATGACGGTGGAGGCGTGCAAATTCACCATCTCAACCATTCTGTCGTCGTCAGTAACAAATGACTACCAACCGTAGTCGTCGGTTTGATTGTCGTAATCATCTGAATGGATGGTCCCTGGGGGGTGTGCGCACTCAACAACAGCGAAAAATGTGGGCATCTGCCTTTGGGCACATAAGTGGGGGTCTTCCTCAAAATAAAAGGCAAAAATCTTAAACCATATGCTTCTTCTTTGAAGGTATGAACCGAAGAAGAAAACTGAATCGCTCATCACGACCAAACCAGTTCCAATTATTTTAGAGTGGAATAATCATCTTAAGCACCCCATTGATAGCAAAATTCGGGGTCCGCGGTGATCGGTCTGCCGCTGCCTTTCGGTAAATATAATCTTCCCAACTAATTTGTTAATCGCCAATCATCGGTCTGTTTCTGGCTCATTTTTTCCACACTTTCCGCTTTTTCTTTTTCTTTGAGTGAGCGAACGTTTCTCATTTCGGCCATTACGGTACCCTCTCGATCGTACCTATCTATTATGAAGGCTCGCGGTTCTCGTGACAGACCGATTAGTTTGTTGCGAGTTGCGAGATTTCGAACTCTTTTCTACCGAAACTTAAAAATCCATTGGGCGGCATATGATGGTCTGCCGCCTTAACGCTTCATTTATCTCGTGGCTCTCTCTCTATACCGGTGATTCGGGAGCCCTGATTCGATCTCATTTCCGATTTACATTTCTAATTTCGTTTATTATCTTCCCCCTCGTCGGGTTTGCGTATGTTTCCTCATCAGAAATAATTTCAGCTTGCTTGAGATAGTTTTCGGCTAGCATTCCACTCAAAAATCTGTGGCCGGTGCGGTGTGACATGTTTGTGTACTAAAACATACATGATTATACAATTTTTATAACCTTATTTTTTGTAAACAACTGAACGTACGCGAATGGAACATAACATTCGGGAAAAAATTCCAAAAGAATCATTCAAATCAAGGCTTTTTCTACCCAAGTTTACCCAATCTATACGTCTGTTCAACATTATGATTTCTCATTCTTCCAACACATTCCGACCATATGCGAATATAGAATTTCTGCCGAGACGGCTCAAGTTCTTCTGCAAAACAGAGAGAAAAAAATCGAAAACAAAAATATGGTACACAAAAGTGTACCTGACAGCGAAACTGCGCTGCAAGCAGTTTTCCACCGGGCTCAAAACACACCAGGCCGATGTTTTATGTTTATTTAATTCTTTACCCGGGTCCAAACATCTCCGCGTTTCAGAAAGAGCAAAATTTGAAGAAAATAAACGGTCTCAACCCGAGCACATGTGGCACAAACCCCCGGTTAATTGTGTTTATATTTACTCCCTCTGTTCCGTCGTCGTAGGTTTCAAAGAACCGAGAGCCTTGTTTTGTTTTACGTTTTTTTTCTGTTCCTTCTTCTGAAGTTATGAGTTGAGCTTCTTGGTCTTAGAAGTCGCGCGTCTGCTAGAGGAACTTGAAACCCCTGGTTGATTTACATAACAAAACAGACGACCCAACTCGAGCGCAAAGGCGTCTCCGTTGTCGTTCCGGGCGCAAATGAACCGTTTTAAGTCACATTTGTGGAAATAAGCGGTTTGTATAGGAGGCAGATTTGGATTCGTACCATCCGAGAGAACAGCTTAGAGCCATATGGTTCATCGATTTTCTCGATACGGTGCCTTAGGGATAATCCAGACGTCAAGAACAAAACACGGAAGGTTACTGACGGATTTTGTGGGAAGCCTTACTACTGGGGAACATTGAAATGTACCTTGATTGAGCTATTGATTAGGCTTACACAAAGTGAAGCGAGAAGTAGGTATCTGGTCAAGGTCAGTTCCAGCTGTTGGGGGATACATTCTTTCTAGGTGTTCTAAGTTAAACACTTGTCCTAACGTGTGTGATGCCAGAAGAACCAACAGACACGTGCCACAAATATCCGCTGAATTTCGGAAGAAGCGAACGAAGCTTTGATGGACTTTTGGTCTTGGGAGAGGTTGAAATTTGAAACTTTCACCTTCGAGAGGTATCTAAGGGTAAATTTTGTTCCCGAAAACACTAAACTTAATCTTCAATTCAAAGCGTTTCGAGAAAATGTCCATGGCTTCAGTTTTTTCATATACCGTCAACTGGGGCATCATGCAATACTTCAAATTTAATGCTTCAAAAAATGTCCACAAATAATCATACCAATTGTACATCAAAAGTTTCAAGGTTGATGGGACATCACATTGACGTAGTTAGACAAATTATTGGTTTCACCAGATATTTTTTTGGAATTTCATTATTTGAAACGGCTCATACCTTGAGGTTCTAAGGAGCGAAACTCGTTTTTTATTTTTATACCAGTTATTTTAGAATTTACAAATACATGCCTTCTTAGAAAAAGGGGTAAATTGCAACAAACTTTGTTTTCAATAAAAAATCGAAAAAGTTTTAAAATTTATGGTTTTTGATATATCAGCGATTTCATAACGCATAAAACACCAATTGCAGCAATTTTTTGTTTAGTTTGATTTGATTTTTACATTTTTTCTGTAAAATATGTTTTGGGAGAAAAATCATACGGATACTGCATATATTTAGGGGTAAAAATACTACATAAATTTCTACAACATAGCTGAAATCATAAAAACTAATGTTTGGATGGATGAAATTTTGAAATAAACTCTTCGTTTCATAAAGTAACAAATTTGCAACAATTAATGTAAAGGGTGATACGGTCAAAATTTGGTCAAAACAAACTTGACGTATTTCTTTCAATTTTGCATTTAAAAAACCTGAACACCCCTCATTTTGAAGGTGTGTGTGTGTAGAATGTTGCTATTATTTTGATTTTGGAATTCACTCTTCAGTTGTCAAAATGCCGTCCAAGGAAGAAGAGCAGCGTATCAAAATTTTGCTCGCGCATCGCGAAAATCCGAGCAACTCGTACGCAAAGCTGGCAAAATCGCTAAAAGTTGCCAAATCAACCGTTACAAATGTAATTAAAGTGTTTGGAGAACGTTTGTCGACAGCCAGGAAGTCTGGATCGGGGGGAAATCAAAAACCGGAAGCCGATGAGACGACAAAGAGAGTTGCCGGTAGTTTCAAGCGAAAACCTAACCTCTCGCTCCGAGATGCCACAAATAAGCTGGCTGTATCGTCTACAACAGTGCATCGAGCCAAAAAACGAGCCGGACTATCGACTTACAAGAAGGTAGTGATTCCAAATCGCGATGATGAACAAAATACGACAGCCAAAGCGCGATCCCGCAGGCTGTACACGACGATGCTGACGAAGTTTGACTGCGTGGTAATGGACGACGAAACCTACGTCAAAGCCGACTACAAGCAGCTTCCGGGACAGGAGTTTTATACGGCAAAAGGAAGGGGAAAGGTAGCAGATATTTTCAAGCACATGAAACTGTTAAAGTTCGCGAAGAAATATCTAGTTTGGCAAGCCATCTGTACCTGTGGCCTGAAAAGCAGCATTTTCATAGCTTCCGGGACTGTCAACCAAGAAATTTACGTGAAAAAGTGTTTGGATAAACGTCTGTGCCTTTCCTGAAGAAACACGGTTGTTCCGTATTGTTTTGACCGGATTTGGCATCTTGCCATTACGGTAAAAAGGCCATGGAGTGGTACGCCGCCAACAACGTGCAGGTGGTTCCCAAGGACAAGAACCCTCCCAACACGCCAGAGCTCCGCCCAATTGAGAAATACTGGGCTATTGTCAAGCGGAACCTAAAGAAGACCAAAAAAAATTGCTAAGGACGAGCAGCAGTTCAAGGCAAACTGGCTTTCTGCGGCGAAGAAGGTGGACAAGGTGGCTGTACAAAATCTGATCGCAGGAGTTAAGCGTAAGGCCCGGCAATTCGGATTTGGAAAAGCGGAAGCCTAACTGAATATTTTTCCTGAATTTTATAATAATTAAACTTGAAAAAGAAAATTACTTTGATTTTTTGAATAAACAATTTCACCGATTTACACGCGTTTTCCCTTGACCAAATTTTGACCGTATCACCCTTTATAAAAAAAATGAAAAATCGTATTTTATTTTGATTTTTTTTAATGATTTTAAAATTGGGCAAGTTTTGGTACGACACTATGATTTATTGTATGTTTCGAGCTCTTTCCCGATTTTATAACGGAGAAGTCCCATACAAATAGCGAATCTTATGTATAAAATGGAGGTAACTTCTACCTCTTCGAGGTAAAACTCACCTCACAGCGAGGTAAAGTTTACCTGAGTCGAGCTTGAAAAAAAGGTACAATTCACCAAGAAAAAAGGTGAATTCATAAAAATTAAATCTTACCTCGTAGTGAGATGAAGTTCATCTTAATTGAGCTGAATAAATAAGATACAATTCACCTAGAAAAAAGGGGAATCCAAAAAAGGTAAAACTTACCTCGTAGCGAGGTACCTGGATTGAGCTAAACAAAACGGTACAATTCAACTCGAAAAAAGCAACAATTTGCCGAACTTGTTCATTGAGATTAAGTTGTTTTGTCATTCAGGAACATGTTTTGATTCGTGCCCAATATGTGAAAATCGGAACAGAACGGTAGAGCTCTTGAGGTTCTCGTCATAATACTTTGCTTTGGTTGGCCGACAGAACTCTCAAGTGTTTTCCACGTCATTCCGGAACATTCCCCAGGTCATTCTTGAATAGCCGGACCTGACCGGATTAATCGAAGGACATGATTAAAACCGAATTGCCACGAGCCTGGCGAAGAAAGTTAGCTTGGACTTGGCTTAACAATATTTTTTATAAACACTGTGATGCATTTCACATAATTTATTAGGTAAAGTCCCTATTCATGTTGAATAAATATCCATTTTTAAACGAATTTTCATTTCATTTTATTTTTATTGAATAAAATCAACCAAACCAGCTATCATATACCTTTTAAATCAGAGCATGGGATAACCGTATTATTCACTATTTTACTAGGTGAATGCGCAAAATTTACCTTTTTGCTAGGTGAATGCCTCTAACCCGGGGTATATTGGTTCCATCAAACTGCTCAAAGTTTCGTTTCATCGAATGATATTGGGGAATAGTCAAGAGTAAATTGAGAGTAAATTGGCAATCATTCAAAACATCATCTGATATGATGAAGAGGAGGGAAAAATGACCGATACTAATGGTTTTTAAACTGTGCAAAACTTGATTGGAGATATTCGACAAAATGTGGAAAAAATCATTAAAACAGCAAAAATTGTTTGTATTTTTCCTAAAAAATTTCATAAAAACCCTACAAAACATATTTTAACCAGTTTTGTAGGGAGAAGTCGGAAACTGTATGCGACCCGATTCTAAGTGCTACAAGCAAAGTTAAAACTTTTTTCAAAGATTTTTATCAGATTACAAACACAAAATGTGTTGAAGTAGCGGCATGAATAGATGGTTTATTTTATTCAATTTACTTTAGAACATTTCGCAGTTTCAAAAGAAAAGAGCTCAAATGGAGAATACGACACACTTCGAACTATTTTAAACGGATTTGCGAGCCAGCGAGTCTAGCGAGTTTAATCAATTTTCAAATAATTTTCATGATACACCAGAATTTAACAAAAAAAAACTGGTGAGCTCTTTTTGTTATTATTTGTGTACCTGAGGTATTTTGAAAAATTCTGTTTTTTTCATCAGTCCAATCTGCCAAGTAGGATGCCCTATAAACATCAATAACCCTTATCGTACCTATCTGAAACAGCATCTTTATATGTAGGGGCTTATGAGTTCCCTACATGATTGCATTGACTTGACACGATGTGCATTACAGTAATAGACAAATACTTAGGGGTTTCGAATTGCATTACAAAGATGATTCAATAAAAAAAATTGAAAATCGATCGTCAAGTAAAATAAGATGAAATCTTTCCTCCTTCTTTCCGATAAGCCCTGAAAAAGGGAGGGTCTCAAGTTATTCGTCCTTCTCCAGATTATTAGAGAAGGATCTGTAATAATCATAGAAACACATCGCGTACCCAAATACCTTCCCATGTCAAATTTTATTCCACTTGCTTGAGAAGTCTTCAGTTCGTCAACAAAATGTATTGAGGTCCCTATGCACTTGCTATGTACTCCCTGGAAAAAGGGCGGCGTTTTAAATAATCTTAAAATCATTTATCTTTTCTAAATAATTTCTCATGTCAAACTTGGTTTTATTTGTTACATAGTTCTCGGTTTATTCAAAGCAATTGTAGGGAGCTCACCACCAAATAAGCATAAAACCATTTCTCGTATCCAAAAGCTTTTATATGCGATATTTGGTTCAATTAGGCCGACTAGTTCTGAACATAAGCGAAAAATTGTGATGGAGCCCCCTATTCCTCATTAGCTATCACCACACTGGAAAGAGGCATTCATAGAAGCATTCCTTGTACCCAAATATCCTCCCATGCCACATTTGGTTTCATTTACTCGATTATTTCTCGAGATATGCACGAAAATTGTATGGGAGCTCCTCTCTCCCTTCTTATTTCTCACTGTAAGAAATGAGGGATCTTAAAATATCTTAGAAACATTTTTCGTATTCAAATACCTTCCCATGCCAAATTTGGTTCCATTGTAAATTGTAAAGGAGTCTCTATCTCCACTTCTTATAACCCCACTGGTAGATAGGCTGTATCAAATATTCATAGAAGCATTTCTTGTTTTCAAAAACCCTTCCATGCCAAATCAGCTTGATAAGTTTACGAGTTATGTAAAAAATGTTAGGGAACCCCCCTTCCCCGTTCCTATCCCCCATTGGAAGAAGGGAGGAATACCAAATATTCATAGAAATATTCTCGTACTTAAAAACCGAGTCTTTAGGAAACAGACAGACAGATAGAAATTCATTTTTATATATACAGACACTAGACTGAGTCGATTTGAGGTCATTTTTGAATTTCTCAACTTCTGGGGTCTAAATAGCTTGGTATTGGTTCAAAACTCATCCATGATTTTTTGCAGAAATTTTAAGTGACGTTTACATGAGTAAATTTTGAACTTTTCCTGCAATATCTCGCGAGGCACATGCAGTGATTTCAATTGAATTTATTGTTCATAAATGCCAAAAGACATACCTCTGTTAAACAGCTTAGAACTTTTTCGCCTTAAAAGATATGAAGTTAAGGTCCTCGACAAAGTTTTTTAGCGAAAAATTTCTTTTGGAGAACTTTTAAATTGGCACAAAAATCATTAGCAGGCACAGGCACAGTCTCACAGAATCAACAAAAATGATGTTAATTTTCAGTACAAAATATTCAATTTTCCCATACAAACCTAAAAGTTAAGAAGTTAAAAATCCTGCAAAAAATCATTTAAGAGTTTGAAACCAAAACGAAGGTTTTTAGGCCCCAGGGTTTGAGAAATTCAACATTGACCCCAAATCGACTCAGTCTTATATACACCCTGCTGTATACAGAAATACAACTGTATAAGGTATAAGAAAAGGGGTAGGCTAAGTAGCGTCAAGTTATCTAAAATATGGAAAAAATGTGCATGTAAAAAAGGCTGAATGAACGAACAGGTCAAAATTTTTGATATCTGTTCATGGAATTTCGGGTATTTAGAACGAAGTCTACCGGGTCTGCTAGTTTTAGTATAAAAATGACATTGTAGTATGAGGGGAAACTGAAAAATAGTCTTAAAACGTTTACTTAAATTCTTCATAATGTTCTATAGAAACTCCCTGGGAATATTTATGAAATTTGAATATTTCAATCAGCGACACAAAATAATTTTGATTTGGTTCAAGCTGTGTTTGCTGCGCTTCGTAAAAAAACGTTTACAGTCGCAGAAAATTGATTAAACTTCACGCAGCATAAGAATAATTTATATTAATTTCGCCATTGAGACGAAAAACGGTATTGACCAGTGACTCTGATATAATCCTACACATCTAACCATTTTGGAGGTAAAAAGTTTGAAACAAACAAAACAATCCCACTGAAAAGATCTGTCACTCTTAATTACAAAACGTTTGACTTGAAAAATGCTCATAAATTCCAGGGTCAAAAATTAGTCCGCAACTGACTGGCTCTCCCTTAACTTCATCGAATTTTTGTTGGGGGGTCTGTCTTTCAGTAGGTCAAAATATTCCAGAAAAATGTCGAACAAAAAACAAAAAAAAAAGGGGAAACACAATTAACAGCACCGTCTTCAATTTAGCCCCATTGCGTACGATTAATTTTGTCTGTGGCGTTGCGCGCCTGACTTGAAAACTAAGACGTTAATCGCGTGTCGTCTGCTCCTCACAGTTTGCTCATCACCGGGGTGTTAATTCTTTCCCGTCGTCATCATCTTTGTGGGTTTGTGTTCATAACCGTCTCCCGCCTCCATCTTCCAGCGCCCTCGAAAAAGCGACGTGACGTCGATCATCACAGTTCTCACCATTCTACGGTAATTTCCTCGCCACGCACCCTTCAAACCCAACTTGACGACTCAGCCTCTAGAGCGAACCTTTTCCGGGGAATGATTGATGGAAAGAGAAATTGTTTCTCTGGCCGCTGCACTCGTGTGACCCAGAATGAGAGGGCTTGGGAAATTGAAATCTAAATAAGAGGGTTTTCATCTGGGTTGGTATTTTATTTTTCTTCATTCTCCCTTTTCCCCCCCAACAAACATATTTGAAAGTCAAAATCACGGTTGGTGTCTAAAGGCTGTTGCAACTGAAGCCGAATGACTAAATTAACTGTCTTCGCAGAGAGGGAAAACACGAAATTATGCCCGATAAAACCATTAGAGACTCAATGTGCGGCAGCATCCGGGCCTCAAGTTGCAAGCAGCATCAACTAACAGCGCAATTCAAACAGCAATTAGTCAATCTTTGGTGGCGATGAGCTAAAAGACTCAACTCAACTGGGTGCCTGGGGTGTGAAAAATACTTTCACAGCTCCCACAAACCTACCACACAATGACTGAACGAACAGCAAATGCCACAATTCCATGGGTGAAACATAAGGGTCATCGAAATGTGCTGCAATTTTGTTGCCGGAATGCCGGTTGTGTTATCTGAAGAATGTTTTTAAGTTATGGTGACAGATAGTTTAGAAAGGTTTCTGGGAAAAAATGCGAACGCGATTGTAATTGAGATAACAGGGCCTCGGACGATGATTTTGGTTCAAATTTGAGGAAAATATGAAACGGATTTGAAGTGGAACCACTTGATTCCAATCCAATGATTTTTTTACTGGGAACAAAATGCCAAATCGAAAGATTTCCTTTAATTCAACCACGGTATACCACATATTAGAGCAAATTTACGAATTATTAAACGGTTTTGAGGGTGGTTGATTCATAAGAACCATAACACTTTTCAAAACAGCCGAATGAAAATTCTGAGCAGTGAATCCACTTTTTTAAACTCGTACCAAATTCCAGATTACGTTCTTATACATTAAGGCGTGGTGGCCGTTAAACACTGGTTAAAACATTTCTGACGGTCGCCATGCAAAAAAAGGTTTTTAATTCCTCTTTTTTCCTTGTGTGGAAACCGAAAAAATAAATTTCAATCAATTTTTGACGGTCGTCATGCTTCAACTAAATCGTACGTAGGGTTTTAACGTGACACGAATCCACGATATCGTATAGGAGAATGTATTCAGACTTTAAACTCGAATTTGTTTCCTTAATTTGACTTGTAAAGCTTATGAGGGTGGCCACAACTTTTTCATTTTAAAATTCCCGATTTTCCCGGTGTTCACGGTTAAAAATTGAAGGTTTTAATTTTATAATTTAACCAAAATATAACAAAATTTTCACCTTATTTCATCGATTCTGATGTTTTTTTATACTCATCTCATTGAACAAAATCATCATTTTCTAAAAATATAACAAAGCTGAAGTTAACGACTCATTACAATGAATTCAAAACATATTTTTATGGATGTTTTCGAATCATACTCATAATAAAATTTTGAAAATGCTGGAGTGGGTCAAATGGCGTATTTTGAACTTTAAATGACGATTGCTCCTAATATATTTAATTAAATTTTCGCAAATCTTATTACAGGACTTTCTTTATTTTCAAAATTTCGTTATTTTTTTATAGTTTTAATTTTTCTAAGTTTTGTAAAAAAAAAAGCTTAAAAGCTCCGAAAACTATTAATTTTGTAAAAATTGTTTGAGAAACAAGACAGCTGAAAAAGTTTTTTATGTCATTTCATTCACGGCGGTATAAATAGTGTCGGTATTGCTTGGGACTCAGGATTTTTCAATAAATCAGTCGTCATTATGGCAATGCTAGGAACCAAAAAGTTTTCAAATGTGATATTCATTCTTTGATAAAATTACAGTTAAAAACTGCCAGTTAATTCTAATTCCTATTACCGTTCATAAAATCTATGTCCCTGAAAGTAAAATAGTTCTGAGTTTCGTTCAATCATGTTATTCTCTCGTCACAGTAAATTCAATAAAATTGTTGTTTCAACCTTTTTACATTTACATTTTATTTATTTCCTGCCCTAGTATCAGCTAGATCATAATAACCTCAGTTAACTCTATCATTTTTCGAAGAGCTTTTAATCGAAACATATTTTCTTTAGAGTTTGATAAAGTTTTGTTTTTTATATTGAAAAAGCCAATAAATTGAAAAAATATAATTAAATCAAACATTTTTTTTTGAATCACTTCAAAGTTCTCAGTGTAGAATTATGCCGATCTCAATTCTGAATTCATTTCTCAAAAGTTAAAAAATAATATGGGCAACAAGTTTCATAGCCTAGAATTTACAGATCTGGGGAGTGTTCAACAGCAAATCAAAGTTAAAGATATAAAAAAAAGAAATTTGTATGTTTTCAATTTAGATTCACCCTCTGTATTTTGATAAGTTAAAACAAAGGAATTTCAAGTTCGACAGTGTACCGAATTTTCGGGCCGAATATCACCCAAAATGTTAATTAGCCGAATATTCAGCTCTCCAAATAATTGCCCCTTATCTTCGGCCAAATAAATGCTAATTTTGAAAGACATTTGAAAATATACAATATTTAAATTTTTTTTTGCAGTACCCATAGAAGTTCTAAACAATTGCATAGAAATGTGGATTTCATTCAGTAAAAAAAGTTACAGTTAATTGTTCAAATAACATTGTTTCTTCTTATTCTCTGAGTGGGGTAGAATTTATAAAAAATTATAAAAAATAACTGTTCCGGTCAATCATGAAGTAATGAAGTTTTGTGTATTGTTTGCTTGGAAACAACCAATTTATCAAGAGGACACAATTTAAAGGGTTCTGCAAAATCAAGCTTAGCTAAGCAATCACGGAAAAAAGACCACAGTTGTTCTAATTATTTCAGCTGGTTATACCAATCATCAAAGTGTTGTTGATTTTTTCGCATCCAACTATGAATATAATTGACTCAACTTCAAACTTTACTGATGATTGACTTTACGCAATCAACTATGAATATAATTGATTCAACTGAAAATATGATAGGTTCAAATACAATTTTATTATTAATTTTAGGCATTCAATTATAAATATATTTGATTCAACTACAAACTGATGATTGACCTTACACAATGAACTATGAATATAATAGAACCAACTGTAATGGTATAATTGATGCAATTGTTAATATGATAGATTAAACTACTTTTGTATGATTGATTTTAGGAATTCAACTATAAATATAATAGATTCAACTATACATTCCTCAGAGACGAACCAGCCAAAGGCTGAAAGTCTCTTTAATAAAGACAAAAAAAAATATACATTCCTGGTTGACGTCTTACATTTAACTATAAATACCATAGATTCAATTGTAGTGGTATAATTTAATCAACTGTAAATATAACAAATTCAACTAGAATTGTATTATTGATCTTATAATATTTTATCATATTTATAATCAAATCAATCAAATAATTATAGTTGAATCTACTATTATTATTGCTGAATGTATGGCATCAATTGTACATTATAGTTGAATCTATTATATTTATAGTTGAATGCACAAAATTGATCATACAATCATAGTTGGATGTATAATAAATATAGTTGAATGTACAAAATCAATCAGATTGTCTATCTTATCTATTGTTGAAATTTCAATAATTATAGTTTGTCGAGAATCAATCAGACATATGATTGAATAAAAGTGGATTATTGTTGAAAATACCATACATTTTTCTCCGTGTTGCTTGCCTAAGCTAAGACTAATTTTAAAGAATTCATGCAAAAGCTAAGTTGAATAGTGGACAAATATTGTTTTCGAATCTGTAAACAACACATCTATAATTATTAGGTCTCCAGCTTGGAACAGCATTTTGGTGACTTTGTTCTGGAATTGAACCATTTTCAGGTTCTGCTTAAAATCTCTAGTTTTAGTGATGATGCATTTTGAAATTTTAAATTACTGGGTTTTAAGTGAAATCAATAATTGAAAAACGGGGCTTGTGATATAGCTCAGTTGGCAAGTCTGTTATCTCCTGAGCCGATGTCCGCGAGTTCGAGCCCAAGAGTAAACATCGAACACATCGATCCGCCAACTGTAACGTTGATAAAGTCGCGAATGCCATAAAGATGGTAAAACGACTATAATCGAAACAAAAAAAAAATAATTGAAAATTACTGAACTAACTAACAAAAAATAGATTTTGAATCCGACCAATTTGATCGAGAATTGAGATTTGGCTTGTTATTTTAGATTTTGATTTTAGATTTTTTTTTTTAAAGAAACAATGCATGAAAAAGGATAAAATAAATTAGAAAAAATGTAGCTTCTTCTAATATCACTAAAACAACTCTGACCTTTGGATATTGAAGATTTTAATTCGATGAACAACTTTGTTGAAGACTGCAACTCGCTTTGAAATATATGAGAATATCTAAGATTTATTTTGATTAAATTTATTTCAAAAATTTCCTGAAAATTCTCATATTTAACCAGACTGTGATAAATAAACTATGTATGTACTTACATAAAGAAAACAGCAGTATTCTCAGAAATCAAAACTACTAGCGGTCTTCGAAAAAGTTGATTTTTGGTTAAACACCTTTAATTTGAGTATCTTAGAAATGTATTGCCAAAAAAAAAAAATAATTCTACCTTTTCAAAAGTTAGACCTTGAATATCAATAATTATGCTGGCGGAAAAATAACAATTTGCATAATTGGATCCAGCGCTTTCAAAATAGTCAAAATCAGCTCTTAACATTCCCGTGCCGTTCGGATCAATATGACTCGAAGCATACTTGATAAAAAAATAGTTTCATTCTAATATACTGACAAATAGAGACTTTTTGAAATATGTTCTATGAAAATAATGATCAAATTGACAGAAATGGAAATTTTTTGATTTTTTTTTAAAGGAATGTTTTACGAATAGCAGTCAAAACTCCCATTGAAACCTCACATGTTAAGCATCTTTGGCTAAACTAATTCTTGACAATTCCAAATATTTCCCTAATCAGCTCAATTGTCAGTAATAATATCATAAGCATTTCTAAAAGAGATTGTTATTTTTTTTTAAACTTTTTTCATTCACAGCCAGCTGTAGGTTATTCATTAAAACGTATTGACCATGTTTGAAAATGTTGAGAATAAATCACCTACAAAACTCATCTAACAGTATCGAAATCGATCAACAGTTGTGGCCAGAGGAACGACAACAAACTTGAGATCAAATAGAAAAGACAATTTTTCGAACGGCATGTTTAAACTCTTGGCACCAATGAAATATGAGATTTTTTGGCACAACATTTTTAAAAGGATTTAAAGCATGGGTGGCCATACCATGTCAAACCAGATCTGTTTGAAAAATTACCATGTTCTTAGAATCGAATATTTTTCTTGGTTCATATCATTTGAAAAAAAACATAAATCTTCATCAACTTCACTCGAAATAAAAGTCGGGGGAATATCCTTGATTCGATATGATGTAATTTTACAAAAAGGTAACCGTCTCTGAATAAAGGATCTACTTAAGTTTTAGAAATACGCTTAAAAAAATTAAATTTTACAATTTTTAGAAATTGGAATAGATAAGATTACAACTATATCTTTGAATATTTTATATTGAAGATTTTCACTCATTTAACATTTTTTTTGCAGACTGTGACACGATTGAATTATGCTTAAAAAATATCAAAGATATAAAGAAATAAGCTTAAAAATTAAATCTTACAATTTTTAAAACTTGGAAATTTGTTGCAGACTGTGACACGATTCGGCTTATGCTTAAAAAAATATCAAAGATTCAAATTGGCTTTAATCTTTATTAAATTCCGTCAAATTTACCGTATTTTTGCCGGATTGGGAAAAATTGACAAAAAGAAAACTACTGTAACTTTTTTCTCAGATAACATAATTATAGGCGATCTTTTGAAAAGTTGTTCATTGAATTGAAAATTTGTTTTCAAAATCTTTGAAATGTTCAATAGTTTACCAAAAAAGTACAAAAAATTATTTAATGATTTATTACCTTTTTTAGAAGTTATCTCGAAAATAAGAGTTGATAGAATCAATTAGTGAAAATTAGCTCTTAAAGTTTTTGCAAAAAATGTAAATTTTGTTGCTTTGTGTAAGCTTTGCTTTACAGTCCATTTATTCCGATTGTTTTTAGTTATTTCATACCATAGATTTTTAAAGAGGTCTCCACAGTTGTTTGAACGTTGTGAGCTTTCTAACGGACTCTACTTTTAACTAAGGGGAGTTTTTAAGGCCTCAGAAAACAGACCATATCAAACTTTAAAAATTCTTGAATCACATTCACATCATAATAAAAAAAATAATAAAAAATTTGGTTATAAGAACATCTGCCCATCAAAATTTTACAACATTCGATAATAGGTAATGAATATTTAACCAAATTTAAAAAGCTTAGTGTTGGTAACGTGTTCTTAAAATTTTTAATATTATGAAAAATTCCACAGATTTTTTTCTGCAGCAAAAAAAGGTTAAATTATGAGATTCAACTCGAAAGAATTCAGAAGGTCCGTACTTTGAGTAAATAATCTTTCAAATGCTGAAAGCTTATGAACAGTAACATTTTTCAATAATTCCATTCCATGTTATGCTTTTTATTTAAATTCGAAACACTTGCAAATTTTTTTTTAGGGAGACCGGTAAACTTAAAAACTTTGGAAATGGGTGGCGATTTGATATTTATGGAATAAATAATGAAAGTTTTATAAAAATTTCGTACTAAGATTAATCGTACTTGAAACAGGCATATGCAGCAATTTTTAATTGTAATAGCGTATTCTGTTTTTTTCCTTGAATATTAAAGAAAAAATTCTTGTTTTGCCCGCGAGTAGATCTCAATCTCTCTAAAATTTGCCGGCCTGTTAAAAATGTTGGCCACCCATGATTTAAAGCATTGTGTCTCAAATTTACATAAACGCACTCTCATTACAAAGCTCTTGAAAATTCTTTACAACTGTGTTGCTAAAAATTCCTAAGTGTATTTTAAGTAAATTTCCACAGAAAATGTTTACATTTTCTTCTAATTTTTGCCATGGATCAGCTTAGAAATCAGTTTATTCAATTTTCTTTTATTTTCGAGAATTTCAAAAGGAATCGTAGCCTTAAAAAGTGAAATTTTCTGGAAAATTATAACCACTATTTTGAATATAAAAAAGTGATTTGGAACCTCAATTTAAAAAAAATAGTCTCTAGTCTAGTTTCCTTCATTGAGATTTAGGTTGCTAGAATTGTTTCAGCATGTACCCGGGCCGGACAAATTCGGACAATTTTATATACAAATCTGGCAAAATCCCAGCATTTGAGTTCAAAATTGACGACTAAAAATCCGGGCAATATCCGGGCAAATTTTTTCAAAACCCACAAATTTTTTCAACAAAAATCCAAATCAAAAATGAAATTTTTTTTTCAACAAAACTTATCGACAGATTTCAAATTGTATTTTAGGCTTCAAAAAAACTTTTATAAAAACCTTTTATTTTAAATGTTTCTAAAAACTGCTTAAAAAACTTAGTTTTGGAGGCATAAAAAATTCAACACAATTTCTTTTTTTTTGGTTCATTTACAAAATAAAGTGAAAAAATCCGGCAAAATTCGAGCTTTTATCAATAAAATCCGGGAACCAGGCTAGGCCGGACTGTTCCAAGATTTTGTTTTAAATATCCGGGCAAACCCGGATAAACCGGGCAATCTGGCAACCTTAGTCTAGATAGGAAACTAGGAGTAAAATAGGAAACTATTTCCTATTTTTCCTATCAAAAATTCCTTTTCAATGGGAAATAAAAGCGCCGATGTTGTCTAGCGGATAGGCTGGCGCGAGTCTGGTTTTGGTATGCCAGGCGTACTGCGTTCAATTCCCGGTATCGGCAAGAAAACTTTTTGGTTCGAATCCCATAAGTGGGCGACAGGTAAGATGTATTTTCTCATATAAATGACTTGTATGTTCAATCAGTTGCCAGCTGGCCAGGAATATACACGGATGCCGGAATACCTGTAAGTAAACTAGCCCACCTGATTGACTCGTTCTTCCAAAATAAACCTACATCAACACAATACATTCACTTCCTAACAGTTCATACGAAGCCATGGGGTCCGGGTATGATGGCGCGCTGCATTGGAGATTTTTCGAACTTAATAATCTAAAAATGCATGTGAGCACATACTTAGGCAGAAACTGCGGTGAATCCGTGCACCCATGGTGGATAACCAACAAAAATTCCTTTCAATGGGAAATAGTTTCCTATTCAACATAGCAAATTTTCAGAGATGCCAAATTTTTGTTATGAAACTCTTGAATTAAACTCTATCACAGAAAAATTATACCTTATATACACTGCCGGCCAAAAGTTTGGGATCACCCGCCTAAAAACATGCAAATTTTGATCGTTCATATCTCAGCCGTCTTAGGACATATTGCAAATCTTCTGATCTCATTTGAAAGATAATGAGCAATAGCTATTTCGGAGGTATTTTGTCCATAAATAATGTTTTAGTTTTGCACCTAAAACTTAACCTAAAGTTAGAGCATTTTCAAAAAAACGCACTCAATATTCAAAGCCGATCATCTCGCGATAGGGTGGACCAAATTTCAAAATTTGAGTTGCATTAGAATCCTTATTCTATACTTCTCAAAATACAATCAAAAAATTTTGTGCAAAAATTTAAGAATGTACTTTTAATTAATAAAATAGACACTTAAGTTATCGTCCAAAAGTTTGGGATCACCCCTCAGTATGGTGCATTGGCCAAAAACATGCAAATTTATCTCATTCATATCTTTCTCATCTAACATCGTATTGCAGATCTGAAGGGTGCATTTGAAAGCTTAGGAATTGTTGTTTTTTCCATAAATTCATACAAAAATTATATTTTAAAGTGATAACCATAAACAATTTACTTGAAATTAATTGTTTTTTGAAAATTCACACTTATGATTGTGAATTTTTCATGGTTATGGATTTAAAATATAATTTTTTAATGAATTTATGAAAAAACAACAATTCCTAAGAAAGATATGAATGAGATAAATGTGCATGTTTTTGAAAAAAAAAAAGATCCCAAACTTTTGGTCGATACACCATACTAAGGGTGATCCCAAACTTTTGGACGATAACTTAAGTGTCTATTTTATTAATTTAAAGTACATTCTTAAATTTTTGCACAAAATTTTTTGATTGTGTTTTGAGAAGTGTAGAATAAGGATTCTAATGCAACTCAAATTTTGAAATTTGGTCCACCCTATCGCGAGATGATCGGCTTTGAATATTGAGTGCGTTTTTTCGAAAATGCTCTAACTTTAGGTTAAGTTTTAGCTGCAAAACTAAAACATTATTTCTGGGCAAAATAACTCCGAAATAGCTATTGCTCATTATCTTTCAAATGACTTCAGAAGATTTGCAATATGTCCTAAGGCGGCTGAGATATGAACGATCAAAATTTGCATGTTTTTTAGCGGGTGATCCCAAACTTTTGGCCGGCAGTGTAAACCTATTTTTACGTTTTCAAGTTTGCAACAAATAGTTCTAATTTGTGAGTTTTTTTTTAATTAAGACGCAATTGATTTTGAAGAGAGATTCAAGTAGTTTTTCCGAAACTTATGATTTTCTTCCCAAAAACTGGAATTTAGGTTTCCTTTTATATTTTTCCCGGTTTTGGGTTTGAATTCGCGGATTTTTCCCGCTTTTTCCGGGGAAATTTTCAATTCCCGGTTTTTCCTGACTTTCTCAGATCTGTGGCCACCCCACTTATGGCTACTACTCTGATTGCTTGCAAATTATTTAACTTTGAAGCCTGCATCCTATCCATGGGTGCGATTGATTGTCACTTTCCGCGATAGATTGTGTCATCTCTTCTGTCGTATCGTAACTCATTCCACGACGGACGTGTGCTTCCAACAAATGCTTCCATCATTAACCGGTCATGTTTGCATTCAAATAGTCATTAACAGTCATATGTTCCACTTCCTGTTGTATGCAAACAACCGCCTAAACAAGAACTCAAAATAAAAACCGCATTCTTATTTTATGATTCCCATCCAACCGAACCCCAAGTCGTCGTGTTTAATCTGCCTAAACGATGACTGAATAATGGATCATTAATTTCACACTTCGAAACTGGTCGTCGCGGTCATCTCGCTTTTTTCTGAATTTATTTACAGTTTTTTGCGCCTCACGCGTTGTTGTTGCTCAAATTCTTCGTCTGTCTAGCGTGTGAGCCAGCAAAGTTTTCCTCGAAAGCAGCAATGGTGCAACTTGTGGAGTGTCGCGTCACCTAACAGCACTCATGCTTTGGTTATCTGGGGTGTCATCGTGACCGAGAAGTGACATCATCATTATTCTTTGACTGTTGGTCATAGGGGACAAGAGGTGTTGTACAAAAAAAATCGTGAACCAGTGACCTTGGGTGTGTTTGTCCGGAATTTGTTCGATTTTCCTGTCCAGTTGTCACGACAATGTTGCATGAGGCGTTGGGGTTTTACCTGAATCGATAAACGATGATGAATCCGAACATACCTGAAAGAGAGAGAGGAAAAAAAAAGAATTAATTTACATGTTCAACAGCTTATCGAGAAGATGGTTAAAACAATATTATAGTAAATCTGCAAAATTGAACAACTACGAGCAATTCATTTAAAGACAAGAAAGTTTCAATGGTTTCTTAGGACATCCACAATTTACGTAGATATTAAATAAATTTTTGACGGTCGCCATGGAAGGGGAAAAGACACAACCCCATCTAGTCACAACTCTTAATTTTAGCTTAATGACCTTAATTGAATCATTCTTGCGAAATGCATCAAACGAGTGCCTGTAAAGTTCTCACTTTACGATGACACATTCGATGTACTTAACGATTTTTTTCGCAACTTAAGCTACATAACTGCAGTACCAACCTTAGTGCTGCACCTACTTTAGGTCGTTTCCGTCCACGTTCTTCTAAAGTGGTTATTTCCTTCAGCTGGAGGTTTGTCCAACTTCCTAAAAGCGCAGCGCACAGTTCGCTCTAAGCTGCTTGGAGCCTCAGCGGAGGGCAACCCAACCCCTTTTTCACGTTACTTCAAATCCTACGCAAAACTGAGCCCCTTATCTGCGCGCGAACCGGTATGCCATCATCGTAAACAAACAATTTTAATAATCCTCCTAATACATGGGAAATCGAATGAATCGACCCATTTTGTTGTAACAATGTTGCGAAACGATTTTCGCTTTTGATTTTATTCTGTCGTAGGTTTATCGACCTTCACTGAGGACATTTTTCCAAGTATTTTTCAAAATTGGTTTTAATTTGATAAGATATAAACTACAAAGTTTCTCTCCCAACCTGAAATTTAAATTAAATTTCCAACAAGTTTAAAACTGATTATGATTTGACCTTGGAACAACGTGATGAATCATGAAAATCATTAATATTCTTTTTTGTCAATCAACCAGTCACAATTATATTTTGAAATAAGCTTTGCAACAACATCGAACATGACTCAGATCTTTTTTCTTAGTAGCTATCACCTGAACATGGTATAAACAGGAAGCATCGTGCCGGATTTGAGTGTGGCCAACACAAAGCCCCAAAAGCCCTTCAGTTCCTCACTATAAAGTGACACTTGTGGTCACAGCAAGTGCCAAACGGTAACTTCAACGCAAAAACCTCAACAAACGGGGTGTATCGTTTGTCCAATTGTGGCCAATTCTTGGACCAAAGCGACTGTAATCCACCTGCCCCTTGGCTCACCCTTTTTATTTAATATTATTTTGTCGGTGCCGCAACTCATCGAAAACTGTGCGGTATTTACAATTGGAGGTAGGTACTTGAAACTGAACTGAAACCTCATCCGCTTGGGCTGAGTACCTTCATACAATTTCTGCCAATAACAACGAGACAGGCAACAGAAGAAGTAAGTAGCAAAAAATCGGCTAACATAAAGTACACAGTGAGCGGCTTATTTTTGTATCTTTCAAGTGTTTCCGAAACGTGTCACTGAGGTTGGTCGTTGGCGAAAACATTTCATTCGTAAGGCAATCGAAAATTCGTCATATGGCACAATTCAATTGGAACTCAAAATTAATATTATTAATATTAATATTTAATAATATCATTCAATGTTCTTTAAAACTGAGTAGTAACATAACATTACCTTAATTTATTTCCACAATAAATTAATACAAAAGTCTTTCATTCCGATTTGTTCTTACGTTTTGAAGTGTGTCTGTTTCTTTCCAAACCCGTTATCCAATTCGCACGTTTACCCATATAATTTTCACAAAATGTCGCGAAAACTGTTGCTGGTTCATGAGTATGACACTTTATCGTTGCATGATTATCCGAAATTTAATACTCAAAAATCACAAAACAAAAACTTCTCAACAAATTCTTCTCATCGATCCTATGCATATACTTTTAACTCGTATATAACTCCCGAGTGCTTATTTTTAGATCCATATATTTGCTCGTCTCTTAAAACCCTGATGTGAAATTTTTAATCCCAATCCACTGCATAATAACATCGAAGCCATATACAGTCAGTATGGACGACTCCTTTTGCGAACCCTTTACACCAAATCGATTGTCCGTCCCTTAAACTTCCCGTGTGGCAATTTTCATCTAAATGTAATGACGTCAAAATCGCGAAAACAGTGATTTTTTTCCTAAAATTAGCTGCCCGTCTTTTAAAACCCACATGCGTGAATTTTTATTGCAATTCAATGTACCAAAACGTCAGTATCGCAAAAACAGCGAAGGGTAATATGGAAGACCCCTTTTGCCGACCCCTTCTACAAAATTTGATACCTGAAATAGGTTACCCACATGCGTGAGTTTTCATTAAAATCCAATGTACAATAACGTGAGTATCGCAAAAATAGTGAACGGGTAATATGGACGACCCCTTTTGCCGGCCCCTCACACCAAATTTGATACCTGAAATCGATTATCAGTCTCTGATAACTTCCGTGTGCCAATTTTCATCTTTATCCAATGTATAATACCGTCAAAATTGCAAAAACAGTGATAATATATTATGGACGACCCCTTTGGCTGACCCCTTTTCTGAAATTGGATAATTGGAATAAATGTCTTATTCCTGAAAACTTCTGTCATCTGTGTGCCAATTTCCATCGCAATCCGGTGTATACTGACGCCAATATCACTAAAACAGTGAATAGGTAATATGGACGATCTCTTTTGCCAGCCCCTTACACAAAATCTGATTTCTAAAATCAATTGCCCATCCCTCAAAACATCCATGTGCGAGTTTTCATCTCAACCCAATGAATAATAACGTCAATATTGCGAAAACAATATTTGTCTTATATGGACGACCCCCTTAAAAAGGGGTCATCCGAAAATCTGAAAACATTTTTCATCTTTTCTGGTCCCAAGCGAGTTTCAAATAAATTTGTGCAATTAATTTAGTCACGGTATTGGTCAATTTTTCCATCCATATTTCGTCTAATCAATAATTTGGCGAATGAAACTTTTTTCTTCAATTTTTACTTACTGCCCAATACTTCTCAATTCAGCGCTGCTAGCAATTTTTTGTTTTGAAATTTCTAAGTTTTTCCCGGTTATAAATGACGATTTTCGGGATATTTATTACACTCGTTTTTGAATAGAAAATCATGATAATAAAAAAAATCAATGGGAAGGCTTCTAATTTCTAAAACTTGTATTCCAAAACTTGTTAACCAGCGAGAAATCATGACATATACTTCGGGGTCTTCTAACACTTAGTCTTTTCGAATCAAATTGATAGGTTTGCATGACTTTTTTTTTGAACGAATCTAACGAATATGGCATCTATTCGTTGTTTTGCACCATAATTTAAATAATTTTGCAAAAATAAGTCCGGTTAAATTGATTTTGATACTATAATGAAGTACTTTTCAACCACTGTTAAATTTTCTAGAATGTTAATAAAGTGCTTGAAAAAATTGTATAGTTTGTAGAAAAATATATAAAAAATACATCCAAACATACCATCAAGTCAACTTTTAAATGCAGTTATATTTATTTTTGTAAAAATCCAAAGACATGTTTTAGCAAAATTTGTTTTTTTTATACAAAACAATGAATAACTTAGGTAGTAATCATTTGAACTAAAGCAATGTTTCGAAAATCAATCATTTTCGATCAGCCATGCTTTACTGCATTCAGAGCCAAAAAAATCGAAGCAGTCAATTTTTCCTCTCCAACCAAATTATTTAAACAATCATGCATGACAACGACGCTATTTTATTTGATACATTCCCGCAAAACATGGTGTGGTAAAGAAGGACGCAGACTTTCAGCAACGAACGTCTCGACGATGATTGCCTTCCTTGATGGTTTTCAACCTTCTAGGATCACAACTGATATGTAGGGTCAAGTGGGGTAATTAATTATGAACACGGGGTAATTCCGAACAAGTGCCATACGCGCAGCTGTGGGGGATGAATGAACACAAAAAGTTCCAAAAGTGGTAGTTTAACATCCGATTGATAGATGTAAGGTGTTTCCGATCTGTTTACAAATCATAATGATATCATTTCAGATGTTTTAAAAAACCATTACCTCGTGAAACGGAAATCGTTTCGGACAGTGTTTAATGTTTTGAATATCTGATCATAGGAAATCCAGCTGGAAAGTTGTTATCACATGTTTTACATCCAGTTTATGATGCTCTGTCTGGATTTTGAAGAAATTTTGAAAAAATTTATTCGCACTTATACACAGATGAGTGTTCATATTTACCCCATAGTTTTCGTCCTATGGGGTAATTATGAACACATCTTCGTATGCATTTCCTGACATTTCTAATGCTTTTTAATGGTCAAATGATTTATTCATCAACTTAAGGGGGCATTCACTAATTACCCAAGCATTTCCAGACCCCCTTCCCCCTCCTCCCCTTGTAAGAAATTTCTTAAAAAACTACTCCCCCCCCCCCCCTCTATAACATCTTAACACACTAACGACCGTAGAGAAATCTTAGCCGGAAAACATCAACACTCGGCATTTATATCCCAAAATCCACTGGACCAAATTCAATAAATTTCATAATAAAATAAGGTCTGCAATGTGTTAAGTTTTGAATTTTTGAGAAATTGATTTTTTTTCAAAATTGAGATTTGGATTAAGAAGAAAAAAGCTATGCCAGTTCTTTTTAGTCTTTGCAAAAAACTTTTAAACCCCATTTTTTTTAAACTGAAAACAAAATTTCAAAAGTGGAAAAAAGTGAATAAAACAGAAATTTTGAAAAAAGCTCAATCCGTAACCAAATTTAAATAAGTCTATATTTTGTTAAAATAAATAGTGATAATAACTTGTTTTTCGTTGATAAAAAAAAGCAGTCAAAAGTTTTACCGGTAATACCAAAACCGAAAACCTGTATCCCAGGAATAGTTCTCTAATACCGAGTAAGGTTTTACGTGCTTCCAAAACCAGATTTTTTGGTAATTGATAAACATAAAAGGTTATAAACCAGACTTGAAGACATATTTAATTTGACTAAAAATTAAATTCACCATTTGTTTACAAAAGGTTTGCTGATCGAGCTTTTATTCATAACTGTGTGAAATTTAACATTATTATGAACCTTAAATCTCTGTGGTCAACAGTAAAATATATGAAAAATTTTGCTGTGCTATTCAGAACATTAGAATTACAGCAGATAATAATTGTTTATGTGTTAAATCCGGATATCAAAGATCCAAAATCTATTTTCTTGAGGTCTAATTTTTTACTTGGATAATTTTTTCAATGTTAATGTAAGCCTACCCCTTTCCTGATACCTGATAGATACTTTTTTCGATGTTAATTTGTTCGAATATTTTTTTTTAATTTGGTGCAAAATGAACATCGTTTGGTTGAAGATTTTCTCTTTCAGTTTGTTGAGGAAAACTTCGGTAGTACTTAATTTTTTTTTAAGAATAGAGCTACTTATGTGAAATTTCATACAGGTTATAAAAAAATTTGAAGGGTCAATATTTTTCAAAACTGTCGATCATATAGAACTGACAAGAATGGTAAAAATGACTGTTAACTGATCTGATTTTAATGAGTGTTTTTGTGAAACAACCCTTTAGAAATATTTTCGAATTTCCTGTATATGTATAGATTGCAATTTCATGATACCTCGCACGTACGTGAAAAGCCTAGCCCACGACATTTAGGTGAAGACTTGATGTTTGCTGCGCAGGACATTTTAAACGGATGTAAAAACTATCGAGTAGCCTAACTCGTCTAAAATTTCACACGTATGGAGAGGTCCTATAAAATGAAATGTTCTGTAAAGACATAAACGGTAAAAAAGAAACCAACCAAAACGTAAAAGATGCAACAAAGAAATTAAACTCTCCAAACAAAAAATAGAAAAATATCAATTAAAAAGATCACTAAATAGCTATTTTAATATTGTTTTACATCTTAATTTACATCTAAATTTGTTTATTTTGCAAGTTTTATACATAAATTGGATTGAGTTTTTATAAAACAACCCATTTTCTTGTTACTGCTAATAATTTTAACTATTTGGTGTTTAATTGAAATTTTCTGACACCATATAAATCATATTGGACAAGTCTCGGGGTAATTATGAGCAGAGTTTGGGGTAATTATGAACATAATTTTTTAAGTAAAAAATCACCATACACTGCTTACTATGGGTAAATGTAACGTATAAACACTGTTACTTTTCAAAAATTTTATACCAAGTCCGTAATCCGTGTTCATAATTACCCCCTAGACAGGGGGGTAAATATGAACAGACGGGGTAATTATGAACAGACATCTCAAGGACGTGGGTTGCGACCAAGAAAAAAAAGTTGCTCTACAGAATGATGAAGAGCACGGAAACATTCATTGATGGCAGCTTTTCAAAGTTTGTGATAAGAAATTAACAAATGGTGGCTGTAAGTGTGCCAAATGAAGAAATTTTGTTCATAATTACCCCACCTAGCCCTATCAGTTCTGAGAGATGTGTAAAGGTTACAATATGATTTTTAATTTTTCGCTTTGCGTAGAAGGACAAAATCATTACTAGGTAACCATAATTAACTGTCCAGAATTGCTACGGCTTTTTGAAACATGTGGTCCTATTATTTCTTCAGATTTTTCCTTCTGAAACATTCATGATCGTCGTTGCAAGATAATAGTAACCAAAGCATACTGTTCATTGGTCGCTGGAAAAAAAAATCAAAATTAGGCGCCTGTTTCTCAACCAAGTACCTACCTATATTTCTTATGCACGTGAGGGCGATATGCAACCTAGATATGTTTTTACTTGCTTAATTGTACACAGCACGTGGAAATAAAAGACGCATAGATGCTACACGGATTGATATTTTATCGATCGAATCAAAACCATATAAACGATTTCAAATATTAAAACCAATTTTAATTCGTCTTAATTTAAGTAGTAAATTGTTGTCCAAATGAACTTGTTAATAATAAATATGAAATAATGACACTTTGCGGACGTTTGAAAATATTGAATTGAATTGAATTGGGAAGCTTAACATTAAATTTCGTATAATCCAATACGCCTAGAACGCTGGACGCATTAACTGAACGAGAGTCTGTTCTTTAAAATAGATTAGATAAGATTGAAGTTTTTAAAGGCTGTATGAACTTTAAGATTTTTTGCAAACGTAAGTTGAAGTTATCAATGAAATAATCGATTTTTCAATAACAAAAAGTGAGATTATGCATTTTCCGAAAGAATTTTCAATTAAGAAGGTGAACTAGAGCAAGTGCAAACTTTCAACTTTTACAAAAAATGTATACATTATTTCTTCATCTAAAAATTGGTGGGCCCAAAAAAACTGTCTGATTAAATAAACTCAACTCTTTTTTTTAATCATTCTTCAAAAACTGTTTACACGTTTACTGTTTGTTTACCCACAATTCAAATACGAACTTAACATGGATAGTATGTTTTTGTTCAACATATTTTGGCTACATAGAAGAGACTTTTGATTCTCTTTTTGTTGAAAAGTTTTTTTTGTGATTGATATTCCAGGGTCAACAGATTTTTATGATGAACTTTTAATATGACCTGAAAGTGTTAAAAGTAATATAAATTCCTGTAATTTCTGAGGTGGAATATGTGAAAACGCGCCATTTAGCAAACATCTACAATTCAAGAATTTTATCTCCAAAATGGCCAGAAAGGATATCCCGAGTGTTGAATCTGAAGCGGATATTCAAAATTATTATAAAGGTCTTTTGGTTGAACAGCATTCAGTGAAATTGAAGTACCAAGCATTAATTTATTCTGGAGAAAAACTTAGGATATATCAATGAAAGTTGATAAAACAGACAAACAAGAACAAGTATTAAATTCATTTTAAAGTCTTTTCAATGACGCATCTGAGAAAGACCTATGTGTTTTCACTTGCCCCAATAAATGGGTCAAATGTATGCTTCGATATTTCTTTTTGTCAACATAACTTTTTTTTTTTTAATTTTTATTTTCAGAAAAAATGAAAGTTGAACTGTGGTGATATTCGTTGCATTTGCCCCGGTGTTTCATTTTTGAAATGAACTCACGAAATCATCGGAGCCTGAACAGATTATTTCATTTCGATCTATTAAATTTAAAATAATCTGCTTTTCAATTAATTTTTATTAAATCTTAAAAATATTACATGGCCTGGCTTCGACCAGACCGATCTGAACGCCATGAGAAATTTTTTAAACTGCAGATTTTGAAACTCATGTAATTCGTTTGCGAGACCAAAATAAGTAAATTGATTCACTGGGATGTGTTCCTTGGGTTAAAAACTATTGGTTCTGGTTGATAAGTTTCACAGATTTTGTCCAAAGTTGAAAATGTTAGTACAATAAACTCAAGTGACTCGGAAAACTGCTGATGGCGTTCAGTTCAATCTGGTCGAATCCCGACCACATAATCCTAAATGAAATCACAGATCACCACCAAAAATGTTAAGGAAATTTTGAAATCAGACATCCCAATGCTTCAATTAGAATCTTAAAAATAATGGGTGAATATATCTAAACATATCTTTTCCTCTTTTCAAAACCAATCGTTTCGTTGATTCATTGGGTTGAAGTTCAAAGGCATTAATTTGCATTTTTTGCTAGAATAAAAAAAAAAGGAATTTGCAGTATACAAAATCGTCAGATTTAATGCCATGACAAGTGCTGTTTGAGAACAGTTTAAATTGAAATGAGTAAAGTCTATAACTTAAGTATCAGGCGAAAGTTTTTGGAAATAATTTTGGTGGAAAGATGGATTTTAATTCAAACTGCTTCGAAGCATGAGGATGGTGAATAAAAAACTGTTTGTAAATGGTTAGTAAAAAATCTTTTCATATATGTTTCATTTCTTCAGCTCTAAAAAATACACCATCCAAAGCTCATTGGGAGCTGAAAGCGCTGCGTTAGGCAAAATATTCGGCAAATACTCCAAAAATTGTCCCGATATTCAAAATTCTATTTTAAAAAAGATTCATAAGCAATATATTTCAATGAATGAGAAACTTTTTATTTCGGTTTAAACCTTAATGTGAACTCGAACAAAATGGAATAAATCTACTAAATGGAATATGTGCAGCAAATGAAACATACATATTATCAACATACAGTTATTTATGGAACAAGTTACAAAAATTGGATTTAAAAAGACCCGTTGAGTTAAAATTCTTAGGTTTAATTTTGATAGAAGTAAGCGGGACGATTCGAGTAAAGGGAAAGAAAAAAAATGTAAAGAAAACTATGAAAAATGGAAAATAGACGCCCAGTTGAACATGGTAAGACGAAGTATACCGGGTCTGCTAGTCTTAATATATAAATAATGCTATCAAGGGAACTAATTTATATCACAGTTATGCTTGCATGGACTTTTTGTTATTATTTGAGATATTTTAACATCCTACGAGTACTAAATTATATCTCATTTTGGTAGGAAAAAATTGAATTTCAAAATATCTCATCTTGATGTAATTTTGTTTTTCTCTTTTGATCGGGTTTCATTCTGGCTGCTTTAATTTGAATATTATGTTTGATATTTCTCACATTCGAAAGATGACATGTTTTGCATGTAACAAATTTTAACCGCTCTCCATCCGGAAACATTGCACCTACATATATGATTCCAGACTGACCGGACCGATTCCGGTACAACCGGGTGGCGCCTGTCAGATTCATTTCCGGCCTACACCATCCCATCCTGTTAGGATGGAAACGAAAAGATATCCAGCAATACTGGTGAAACCTTGCAACCGTCTATATCTTAGGGAAATCGTAAGTAAGTAAGTCGAGTTCGCCATATCGGTATCAGGTTTTGCCCGGATCGATTGTGGTCTGTCTCGTTTTCTCTCCGGCCCGGAAAGTTCGATAACGTGTTGGTAGCGCCATTCGTCATCATTCAATATCATCAGCATCATTTAGCGTCTGGGCGTGTAGTGTCGATCTCTTCGCTGAGACATATCAATGGCAAATGCCAAAACCACGAAAATGATTGACGACTGATTGATCATCTCTTGGAAACCCAAGGACCGGTTAACGATACCAGTGGTTTTGCATGTTGTTTTTTTTTTCGAAAACTGCAGGCTACCCAGTCTATCCTTGTTGCTAATAATTTTTGAACGATTCAATTTTCGAAGTTTTAGAATTTTGTACACCATTTTTTTAATATTTTCAATTTGAAATTAATTAGAAAGGAAAAAAACCCCTAGCTCGAGGTGCTTATCAGCTGGCTGATTTTGCGAATCGCATTTGGGTGGCTAATTGCACTTGGTTCGATTTAATGAGCCTCACGTGCCGTTGTTCGGTTCGGTCAGCATTTAAAGCGCCAAAACAACAGCCATTTAGCAAAGTACCAATTTTACGATTTTACGATCACGTCTTCAATGCTGTTTCTTTTTCCCAAGAGTGTTACCTTGCATTTCTTTCTTCTGTCTCCTAAGTCTGTTTCCAACGACGAAAGTTAGAAAGTGTTGAAAGACTTCGATTAGGCAGAAAATCAGCTGTATCGGGTCTGTTTTTTTAAAACTTACCTTCCAATTTAAATGGTGCTGGCAGCCAGTCGGTGCCAATGATCTGCAAAAGCTTGCCAAAACCAATCACATTCAGCATCGAAACCGATGCTGATTAGCGGCTTAGGTGAGAGCAGATTTAAACAGATTTTAGTACATTTTTTTTCTTAAAGGAACTGCAAAACAGTAAGCACTGTGAAATGGTGATGATGCTATAACAGCCCTCCAAAACAGTCGATTCAGCTGAGCGTTTCGATTTTGATTTCGTAATCTGAGTGCTGAGTGTAAGTCTACTTACTAGCAGCCCTCCGATTAGGGTGTAACTTACTCTGTCAGTCCAAAAACGGTAGCCAACTTACAAGATGATGATGGTGTTCGGCGTTTGGTAGAAAGCAGGGAAGGAAAAACGGCAAAATGGAAAACCACCAACTTACTTGGCAAATGCGGTAGCGATAGGGGTTTTTTTTTCGTGGTCTTTGATTTTCGCGCATGGCTGCGTGCCAATCCTCTAGGTGTTAGCTAGCTGTCGATCGAAAAGTTGTGAAAATCACTTCCCAATGCGAAGTTTCCCGTTTTGATTGATGCGGATCCGTTACTGGTTGCATAATGTGGTGCAAGTTGTACTGATTCTGAGGTGGAAATATAGTTTCTTTTTAAGAGGAACTAGAAGAAACTTCCACTGGTATTGAATCCTTCATCTATATATTGTCAACGGGTCGATTCACGATGACGTATGTTCCCTTTTGTGTTGACAGTTCGCCTGTCCTGTTTACAAAATTTAACGAACGCGAATTGGGATGCGGCGAAATTTTTCGTTTCACTCAAAACTCAGTTTGAGAATAGCAAAAAACCAAGTCCCATTTTGTGATCTAAATTTAGCGCATTTTTTGGGTTCTTAAAACGGTTATCTCTCCGGGAACGAACAGAAAGTTGAAAATTCTTTAAAATTTCGAAATGGAGGTTTGTTTAGTAAAATATTTCAACATGTTCTGAAAAACCTTTTTTCAACTCATTCCTTCTGGACCAACCCACTTTGCATTGAATATTCTGGGGCAGCGCTTCAACTTGAAACAAAATATCCCATCCGATGTCCAAATGTGGAAGCTTCTAAAGAATTGGGATGTGCCGAATCGATTGTTCGGAAGTTTCTTGTATTATTTTGAACGGAAGCTGTAAACAAATTGCAAATACTTGTACGACAACTCTATTCAGGGACAGAAGAATCCAAAATAGTAATATTCTCCGATAAACATACTTAAAGAAAAGGCTAAACTGTTCTAAATCGTTACGATATGATTGTTTGGAGGAATAAAAATAACGTCGGATAGCTTAACTTTTAAGTTTAGATCCATTTAATCCAACATTTCTGTTTTTAGTTGGAATAACAAACAAAATGATTGATTTTTCATTATTTCATACTAAAACCATGTAATTTCTTAACAACTAATTTCCTTTTTAAATTTCTTTAAACCCAAAACTGAGCTGAGAACTATTGCTAAAAACGTGTGAATGAAAATAAAATGAGGACCCAAATGTTTGCTTTGCTTCCTTAGCGTGTAGAATTGGAAAATAAGGAATCAAAACAGGAATCGCGAAATGTCATAAATAGTGTGGCCAGACAGTGCGTGAATCGACCTATGAACTTGAAATCCGAAGTTTTCAAGTTGGTGATTGGCAACCTTGCCAAACAGCGACGATGAAAAATTCATCAAACACCTCGGCAATCGGCCGCGCTTTCTTTTGTTTGGTTCCGACACTTCGAAGATGTTTGATAGATGTCTGGTCAACATAAAACGTCGTCAGTGATGTCGTCGTCGCTGATGTTGACGGAAACTCCGGTTTGGGGATTCAGCGACAATATATAAAAATGAATGTTTGTCTGTCTGTCTGTTCCCTATAGACTAGAAAACTACAGAACCGATCAATGTGAAATTTAGTATGTAAGAGTTTTTGGGGTCGGAGATGGTTTCTAAAATACTTTCAATCCGCGTCGACTAAAAAAAAAGGGGGGGCTCCCATACTAAATTAATAAAAATATGACCCAATTCGAAAAATTTTTGGAAACTACTGAACCGATCAACGTGAAATTTGGTGTGTGACCGTTTTCGAGACCGGGAATGGTTTCTATAACCTTTCAAACCCCCCCGAATTCAAAAAGGGGGCTCCCATACAAAATTAATAAAAATTTAACACAATTCGGACAGTTTTCGATCATTTTGAACCGATCAACGTGAACTTCGGTGAGTAACCGTTTTCAAGACCGGGAATGATTTCTATAATACTTCCAAACCCCTCCGAATCCAAAAAAGGGGGGCTCCCACACAAAAATAATTAAAAAAATGGACAAAATTTTTACACTCCATGAAGGATTTTTGTTAAAAATTCATAAACGTAAACATTTTGACTCAATGAGATGATTCATTGAATTGACAAATAAGTTTTAACCAAAATAAATTATATATTGTATTGATAGACGCTTCCCATTTTAATGAATGAAGACTCTCATCTAGACCCCGTTCGTTTTTGGCAACACGCCCGTAAATTTTATGTTGCCAAAATCGAACGGTTTTTTTGTCACTTTTTTATTTTAAATTTTTATTTCAAATTAGTCAAAATTAATGTAAAACCTTATATTAGCATAAAATTTTTCTATTTGGCTCAATTATATTGATTTTAAGCAGTTAAACATGGAAAAATTCGTGTATTTACAGTTTAAAACTATTATAAATAAGCCGAATTGAAAAATTTCATGCTTATATTACGTTTTACATTAATTTTGATTTATTTGATCTATAAATAAAAAATAAAAAAGTGACAAAAAAATGTCTTTTTTGGATGTTGCCAAAGTCGAACGGTTTTTGCTGCCAAAATCGAATGTTGCCAAAATCGAACGGGGTCTGTATATGAAACTAGCTGACTCGGTGTGCTTTGCCACACTTTCCAAAAACAAATAGAATTTTAGGAAATCAATAAAATTTGTTTTTTTAAATCATTTTTAATTAAATTTCAACATAATTCAGAAGCAACTGCTTTGAAATGAGAGCTTCAACTGGAGTTTCGAATTGCACTACAAAGATGATTTAATCTAATTTTCTGAAACTTGATCTCTAAATTAGTTATCAAAGATCTACAAATTTAGCTCTGATTTTATAAACTTCACATTGATTCTTTAATTATGCCAAAATAGAGGTTTTAATGGTATGGATTCCCAACCCTTTTCCCCTTCAAAGGGGAGAAAGGGCTGCCGAATTACTATAGACATATTTTTAGTACCTAAATAACGTCTGGTAGCGACGTTTTATTCCATTTTTCAGAATAAGTTTTAGAGATTAAGGGGAGGGTCTCAATTATACTTGCGCAAACAACCTATGGAAACCCCCTTTTCTCTTTCCGATCTGAAACTGCTGGAAAGAGGTAGGGATCCCATTTTTTCAAAAACCCTATCATATCAAATTTGGATCCATTGGTTGATAAGTTCTTAAGCAATACAACCCCGGCCCTCCCCTTTTCACACTGCAAGGCAGAATGGTCTGTAACATTTATAGAAACATATCTCGTATTCAAAAACCTTCCAATGTCAAATTTGATTCTATTTGCTGAATTACACCTCCAGTTATAAAAACTACTATTGTATGGGAGACCTCTTCCCTCTTCCAGTAAAAGGGAGGAGTCCTTCCCCGGCCTCCAATACTCCCACCTATCAAGTTTCGTGCAAATCGGTTTAATAGTTTCCGAGTCTATAGGGAACAGACAAACAGACAGACAGACAGACAGAAATTCATTTTTATATAGGGTGATTTGCCAATCGTTGTCCCCTAAGCCATTGTTGCACAGCATGACTTAAATTGTCAATATTTCAGCTGTTTTTAAATTTTTCCTCAAAAATAATACTGAATCATGTGATTCAGAATGTTTTCTGATGAAATGAGGCTTTTGTGATATTTTCTGCTGGTAAATGTGTATCTTACGACAGTTTCAATTTTTCTTGTTTTTTTCGCGCGGTTTTTGTGCTAATTGTTAACAAAAACCTTAACATTCCTTCTACGGCAAATAAGGTTTTACGTCAGAACAAAACATTTTTCATCTCAGTTTTCTATACGAAACGATTGTTGGACAATTTTAACACCATGATTTTGAAAAAAAAATATAATCCATACTTAACCAGAAAATATGTTGGATCATGCAACAATTGGTTCGTTCAATCTGCTCCTGCCCCATTGTTGTACATAATTCCGCTGCAAAATTTGTTTGGAAATTTCAAATTCATAAATTCATATACCTCCAATAACTTTGTTTGGTTGTTTTTACAGCTAAAAATAGCAATTAAAATTTTGGAAGCGATTGATTAAGTCCTGAATTATAACAACGTGTTTTGAATTAGTAAGGAGGCTTGTACGGGAAAATCCAAATTTTCATTCAAAAACCATCAACGATGTACTGAAAGTTCAAAAAGCATAATTTCGTATTTTCAAAATATTTCTTGTTTCTTGCAATACATTGCATGTGAACAAAAACTAAACCTAACTTGTATCCCAGAAATGATATTCGTTGTCATAAAAAATATTCAAAATAGGTAAATATTTTTTAATTTTAGAGTTTTGAAAGCTAATTTGAAAGCTGGTTAACCGGATTAAAATAAGAATCGCATTATACTGCTTTGCATAGTCCATAAGTGTGATAATTTAAAACTTTCGCAAAAACATGTCATGAAATTATTGAAAGCTTCAGAAAGCAAATCCTGCTATTTTACAATACTTTTCAATGGATTACGATTTTTTTATTTCGTAATGATTATAACTTTTTTCATGAAATAGTTTGCTTCTTCTCATGCTAGCAAACAATTAATCTTAAGAATGGGCAAAATCAATAATTTAAAACAAAATTAATTTCAAACTTATATAAATTTCTTTGAAAGTTCTTCTTGCATACAAATTGTCATACAAAATTGAACACGTTCATTGACTACATGCAACTAAAACAACTCGAATTGTCTATTGAAATGACATGTTTTTTTCTGAATAAGTGGAAATTTACGTTTAACTAGTAATTTTAGCAAATTCTGTGCTTTAATTAATTATTTTCCACTCACAATTTTCACATTTTTTGCACTCAATGTTGATTTTCAATAATTAATTCAATTATTCAAAGACACTTTATATTACCATAAGTTTATTTTTTCTACCGTAAAATCTTAAAAATGAAGTTTTTCAATTATTAAACTCGTTAAACGAACTTATGTATGTATGAAAGTCGGGCAATTTGCATTGTCTGAAAAGTGTCAAAGTCAACTGGCTTTGAGAGACTTCTTTTATATCAGATTTATTTTGAAATCCCTTATCTCGACCATAAACTCAACATTTTATGCAAAGAATCTAAAAGCTGTTCTGAAAAAATCTGTTCCTCTAATTTCGCGACAAGAATTTTATTCCATGTTAACAGCGATCCCCTTGATATTGTTTTTAATATTGTCAGAATATTTTACAGGAGGAAAACTACGACCCTTAATCCCAAAAACTAGAAGTCGAAGGTTGGAAGACCTGAAATATTACTTATCTGACGTGCAATTTTCTCAGGAATTCGAATCTGCCGTCGAGTTGCAGTCACTGGAGACATCTATGTGATGCTTTATTTGGCCCTTGTCACCCAGAAAAATAAACAGTCATAGCTTTGTGAAACTTAATTTGATCCAAAACAGTTTTTCAGCCGGAAATCTCTTGGAAAGCATTTCTATGTGATATGATTGTTTCTTGAAGATTGATGAAATGCTACAGAGGTTACATTAATTACAAATAAACCCACTTATATGAAAAAGATATTTAAAGCAATTAACTTTTAGAAAAAAAATTCTTATACAAAATTGTATATCATGAGCATAAATCAGTCAAACGATCCGAAACTTTAGGCGTGGTTGTGTCCATTTTTAAGTTTTAAATTGAGATTCATTATGTAAAAATCGATCGACTTCCAAGTGAGTCCTAAAACATTTGTTTATAAAATCGCATCTTTTTCATAGGGGTAAAAGGGGGCAAAACAGATCACGTTTTCAAATCTTTTCACCTGTTGATAGCCACTTAAAAATTAAGCATTAAATACCTTTCAGTTCATTCTATGGGATTTGAAAGACATAACATTTTATGTTGGTAGGACATATAAAAAAGGCTCAACACCGGGTAAATTAGGTTAAATAACACTCCACTCAAATGGCTTCGGCTAAATTAAGAGGTGGGTTTGAGTTTCTGAGAAAACTTCACGTGTGATAAATGCTATTCCAGAAACTCAAACCGGCGGCTTTGTGTGTGTGTTTTGTTTTAGGCCGAATTGGAATTAGAAAGTGCATTGGACGGTTTATATGGAAGACCCCCCCCCCCCCTCTCATAAGGGGCCGTCTAAAAATTAGATTGCATTTGAACTAGAAGTTCTCATAATAAGCTTCCGTAACAAATATGTGCCTCTTCGACCACATGCTGACTGATTTTCAAAATGTGCAACCATTGGAAAAAAATCGGACAACATTATGCACGACATGAAATTTGCCTGTGCAACTATTGGGCACAGACAAGCTGTTTCAAATGATTTTTTAAGTTTTTATGTCACTTTTTTCAAACACTTGAACTTTTGGATCGTGTTGACCAATCCTGTATGAGTGCATCGACAGAAAAAAATCGAGTGAATTTGGTTGAAATGACTAAAATACAGCATAAACACCAAAATCATGTGCTTAGCTGTGCAACGATTGGCAAATCACCCTATATAGATGGATTTCTGTCTGTCTGTCTGTTCCCTATAGACTCGGAAACTACTGAACCGATTTACGTGAAGTTTGGCAGGTGAGGGTGTTGGAGTCCAGGGAAGGTTCCTATTATGGTTTGAGACCCCTCCTCCTAACAGGAAGGGGGTCTTCCAAACAAAAGACGAATGTTTGCATTACTCGAGAACCGATCAAGCAAATGGGACCAAGCTTGGCATGGGAGTTTATATAGTTCCTAAAATGTTTTGGTCCTCCCTTCTTCCAATGAGGAAATAATAAGTGAGTTGGGGGCTCCCATACAATTTTCTCACAATTCGAGAACTAATCGAGCTAACGGAACCATATTTGGCATGCGAGGGTATATGGGTAGGAATATGGGAATATTTTAAAGATGGTTTGAGACTCCTCCCCCTTCCAATGTGGAGATAGAAAAGAAGGAGAGGCTTCTCATACATTTTATTTTGCAAAATTCGAAAACTAATCAAGCAAATGGAATCAAATTTGACATGAGTGGTTATTTGGGTACGAGAAATTTTCCTATGATTATTTAGCACTCCACCCTCTTTGATTGAGGAGTTACAAAGAGGGAGAGGGGGTCTTCCATTCAATTTATTTCATTACTAGCTGATCCCTCTACGAACTTCGTTTCGCTTTAAATCATTGGTACGTCATAATGAGTTTAGAAAATGAATTCGAAACATTCTTTCGACAATTTTGGGGAAAAAATTAAACAGTGTTTAAAGTCTCTACTATTACTATTCTTTGAAATTCAAATTAAACGGTTGAATGGCTTTTCATTAAAATTTATGTGAAAGTGTTTTCTTCTCGATCGATTGCAAAATCTAGACATTATGGCAGAAACATGTTGTATTTGTTTATGTGCACGACTCTTTTGCTTGACCTTCACACTTAAATTGGTATCAATTAACTGCCTCCAACAAAATTATTGCACAAAACACTGAACTTTGAATGAAACCCTCTTTTTCTGTCCCATGGCCCGAAATTCAATTTTACGTTCCTCAAAACTCCCTTGTGCCATTTTTCTTTTCAAATTATATGTAAAATAACGTCAGGAACTTGCAAACAGTGAACAGTGAATATAGACGCCCCTTTCGCCGACCCTTGACACGGAACATGCTACCTGGAGTCAATTGCTCATAGTTTATAACCCTCATCTGAACATTTTCATCTCACTCCGATGCATGATCACGACAATATCGCGAAAACAGTGAGCAACTAACATGGACGGCCTTTTTTTACCACGATTCAAAACTTGACACCTGAAATCAATTATCTTCTCTGTTAAACTACCATGTGTCAATTTTCATTACAATTCCATGCTCAATCAAGAGAATATCGTAAAAACAGTAAACAGATAATAACCCCTTTTGCCGACCCCTGAGGCAAGATTTGAGACCTGAAAGCAAAAGAGCGTCCCTCAAAACTCCTATGCGGAAATTTTCATCTCAATCCAATGTATAGAATAACGTCGAAATCGCAAAAACATTAAAGTTGGGTATGGACGACTCCTTCAGCCGACTTCTGATCCGCAATTCGAAACTTGAAATCGATTGCTCGTCCCTCAAAACACTCATGTGCTAATTTTCATCACAATACGATCTATAATAACGCCAATATCGCAAAAACATTAATCAGTGGATATGGACGACCCCTTTGGCCGACACCTGACCCTAAATTTGATAACTGTAATCGATTGCTCGTCTCTCAAAACAGTCATGTGCAAATTTTCATCACAATCCGATGTAAAATAAAGCCAATATCCCAAAAACATTTACCAGTGGATATGGACGACCCCTTTGGCCGATCCCTGACCCTAAATTTGATAACTTTAATCGACTGCTCGTCTCTCAAAACCAACCCCCTGGCAACTTGACGTTTCCCATACAAATCGCGTGTGCCAGTTTTTTCTGGTTCTCTGGTTCTGTCAAATCGAAGAAACGAGCAGAAATCGAGCTACTTCACATGTCGGAAGGACCCATATTGAAATGTGTTTTCTGTAACTGATTCAATAACTGAAAAAAAGTTTTGAATTTGGAACTTTTTGCTATGTTTTATGTGAAGTGAATCTGTTTTCAAATGTTTAGTCCAAGAAAACGAATAGAGCGTTAATTTGTGTGTCCTACATATATGATAAAAAGGTTATAAGGTTTAAAAGTTCTGGACTGATTTAAATAAATTACTGATATCCGGCAGTTTTTTGGGACAACTTTACCTTCCACCGAAACTGTTGAAGACACTCAAGCACAATAAATGTAAAATACAACATTACCGCATCAATCATTAAGTGATTGCCATAAACTGCGATGCATATGAACATAAAATGACAAAACAATCACATTACAGCAGAACTTTTGCCATTTTATAGAAAAACTGTTCCTACACAATACATAAATCGGTAGAATATTTGAAATGAGATTGACCATTTCGGTAAAAACTTTTTTTTATTCATTCGAAAGTTATGAATTTGCCTGATTCGTACCACATTTAATAGTGTGCCCTTTCCATATGCATGACTCGAAAAGTATGTAAACAAGCGGCACACATGCGACATCTGCGATTTTGAAACAGACACACGAAACTCGACCGAACTGTCAAGTTGCCAGGGGGTTGCTCAAAACACTCACGTGGAAATTTTCATCACAATCCGATGTAAAATAAGGCCAATATCGCAACAACATTGATCAGTGGATATGGACGACCCCTTTGGCCGACCCCCTGACCCTAAATTTGATAACTGTAATCGATTGTTCGTCTCTCAAAACACTCATGTGCAAATTTTCATCACAATCCGACGGAAAATAACGTAAATAACGCGAAAACAATATTTGTCTTGTATGGACGACCCCCTTCGGAAGGAGTCATCCAAAAATCTATAACATTTTTCATCATTCCTGGTCCTAATGAGCATCCATGCCAAATTTCAGATCTCTAGCTCTTAAGACGGCTGAGTCTATAGAGGACAAACAAACAAACAAACATACAGATAATTGCTTTTTATATATATACTAGCTGATCCCGTACGAACTTCGTTTCGCTTTTAATTTTAAATCTGATGGTTTTGTATTTGGTTGGTAATTGGGACCGCATTTTCAAACGGAAATTTAAAAAAAGAAATTGTTTGACCGTCGAAAAGAACATCCGTGTACGAATTTTTGTCTTTTTCGGATGCATAACAACATAATGTATAAAATATTTTAAAGATAATATTAACGACCTCTTTTTTGTCGTCTGATTCAAATTTTAATTCATAAATCAATTTATCCGTCTTGTAAAACACCCGTACATGAATTTTGGTCTGGATCTCATGCATGATAAAACAATGATTGCAAAAACATTAAACAGTAACCCCTTTTTCTGTCGTCTAATAGAAAGTTTGTTAGCAGGAATAGATTACTCGTCCTTAATTTTGCCTCGATATGATGCCTAACAACGCAATTATTGCAAAAAAAATCGAAAATATTAAGACGAACCCTTTTACAGATTTCTTGTCAAAATTTGACACGTGAAATCATTCACAAATGCTGTAAAACTCCCATGTTCGAATTTTCATTACAATCCGATGTATAATCAAGACAATAGGGCTTATTCTGAGAGTCACGTAACGTGATGTGCATCGTTGTGCCGATTCCAGAAACTACTCTAGGCTAGAAGTTTCAGCTCAAATACCTGTGATCAATTTTTGGAGCTCATTCATACTTACTAACGTTTCTTCTCTGAAACTTTTCCTGGAGTCAGGATAAAGAAGTGAAGTTTTGTGAGTCACACCACATGACTCTCAGAATAACGCCCAATATAGCAAAAACAGTGAACAGATATTATGGACAACCATTTTTACCGACCCCTGACTCGATATTCGAAATCTGAAACAATTGAGCGTCCCTCAAAACTTCTATAAGGAAATTTTCATCTCTATCCAATGCATAATAATGCCTATACTGCAAAACCATTGAACAGTTGATATGGAAGACCCCTCCTGAAATCAATTACTCGTTCCTTGAAACTTCCACGTACCAAGTTTCCATCTTAATCCAATGTATTTAAGCATTAATATCACAAAAACAGTGTTAATATGGACGACCCCTTTGGCCGACCTTTGACCCTGAGTTTGAAACCTGGAATCGATTGATCGTTCCTCAAAATGCTCTTATGCAAATTTTCATTCAGAACAAATGTAAAATAACGCCAATATCGCAAAAACATTGAACAATTGATATGGACGATCCCTTTGGCCGACCCCTTCTACAAAATTTGATAACTGGAATCGGTTGTCCGTTCCTTAAAATCCCCGTCTGCAAATTTTCATCTCAATCCATTGCATAATAACGCCAATATCGTAAAAACATTAAAAAGTTGATATGGACGACCCCTTTGGCCGACCCCTGATCCTAAATTGAATACCTGGAATCGATTGCTCGCCCCTCAAAACACTCATGTGCAAATTTTCATATCAATCCAATGCATAATAACGTCAATATAGTGAAAACACTGGACAGTTCATATGGACGACCCCTTTGGCTGACCCCTTACACAAAATTTGACACCTGAAATCGATTGCTCGTCTTTCCAAACACTCATGTGCAAATTTTCAACACGATCCGACGAAAAGTAACGTCAATATCGCGAAAACAATATTTGTCATGTATGGACGACCCCCTTTAGAAGGGGTCATCCGAAAATCTAAAAACATTTTTCATCCTTCCTGGTCCTAATGAGCATCCATGCCAAATTTCAGCTCTCTAGCCCTTAAGACGGCTGAGTCTATAGAGGACAAACAAACAAACAAACAAACAAACAAACAAACAAACAAACAAACAAACAAACATACAGAAATTGCTTTTTATATATATAGATATATATAAAAAGCAATTTCTGTATGTTTGTTTGTTTGTTTGTTTGTTTGTTTGTTTGTTTGTCCTCTATAGACTCAGCCGTCTTAAGAGCTAGAGAGCTGAAATTTGGCATGGATGCTCATTAGGACCAGGAAGGATGAAAAATGTTTTTAGATTTTCGGATGACCCCTTCTGAAGGGGGTCGTCCATATAAGACAAATATTGTTTTCGCGATATTGACGTTACTTTTCGTTGGATCGTGATGAAAATTTCCACATGAGTGTTTTGAAAGACAAGCAATCGATTTCAGGTGTCAAATTTTGTGTAAGGGGTCAGCCAAAGGGGTCGTCCATATTAACTGTTCGCTATTTTTGCGATATTGTCGTTATTATACATCGCATTCAGATGAAAATTGGTACACGGTAGTTTTGAGTGACGTGCAATCGATTTGAGGTATCAAATTTAGTGTAAGGGATCGGCAAAAGGGGTCGTCCATATTAAATTTTCAGTATCTTAGTGATATTGACGTTTTTATACATCGGATTGGGATGAAAATTTGCACATAGGAGTTATTAAGGACAAACAACTGATTTCACTTATCCAAACTAAAATCAGGGATCGGCCAAAGGGGTCGTCCATGTTAACTATTCACTGTTGATGCGATATTGTCGTTATTATGCATCGGATTCAGACGAAATTTGGTACACGAGAGTTTTGAGGGATGAGCAATGGATTTCAGGTATTAAATTCAGTGTAAGGGGCCGGCAAAGGGGGTCGTCCATATAAACCTTTCATTATTTTTTGCAATATCGTCGTTATTTTACATCGGATTGGGATGAAAATTTGCACACGGTAGTTTTCAGGGACGAGCAACCGATTTCAGAAGTCAAATGTTTTGCCAGGGCTCGACGAAAGGATCGTCCATAAAAATTAATTTTTCACTGTTTTTAGAAATTTTGACGTTATTATACAATGGATTGCTTTGAAAATTTGCACACGGGAATTTTGAGGGAAGGGCAATCGATTTCAGTCATCAAAGATTGTATAAGAGCCCCCGAAAGGGGTTCAGCTTTTTGGCAATAATTGCGTTGTTATGCAATGATCGAGTCGAAATTTATACACGTGGCACGGTCAAAGGATTTCTGATTTCAAATTTAGTTGCAGACGACAGACAAAGTGATCGTCCAATATTTTTGCAATTATTACTCAACAATGAATTCAGAAGTGAATCTGGAAAATGCTTGGCAATTGGCTTGCATACAACCTGTTCATGACATATTCCAAGTTGAAAGCGAAACGGAGTTCGTATGGGATCAGCTAGTATAGATATAGATATAGATACTTTAGAACTAATCGAACAAAAAAAACAATATTGTTATGGAAGTATATTCGACTAAGAGGAATGTTTTTTTTATGTTTCGAGTCCCCTCCCTCTCTCCAAAAGGAAGAGAGAAAGGAGAAGGGAGATTTTCGTACAATATTTTTGGATTTCTCGAGAACTTATTATTGAAATATCATAACAAAGGTTATTTGAGTCGATTTTTTTCTAAGATTGTTTAAGGCTTCTTTCTTCTTTCACTGATTTGTTAGGAAGCAGGAAGTGAAGCTACCATACAATTTCATTTCAGAACTTAATTGCTAATCTAGCAGATGGTAACAAATTGGACAAAGTATTTAAATACAAAAATTATTTCTAAGGTGATTTAGTTTCCCTCACGGCATAGGAAAGAGAAGAGAGGTGCTGTACGTTTGTTTTGATAAGTTCAAGAGCTCATCAAATAAATTTAACCACATTTTACATGGGAGAGTATAATCGTATGAGAAATGATTCTATGGTTATTGAAAAAAACCCTTTTTACTTTCAAGTTGGGTATAAAAGAAGGAGAAAGGAGCTCCCAACATTTTTTTGTATAACTTGAGGACTTATCCAACAAATGGCACGATATTTGTAAGAGAAAGTATTCGATACGAAAAATGTTTAAAAAAAATCAATATAGTACAGAACCGGGAATGGGGGAGGTTTTATCGCATAGTTTTTTAAACTTTTCAAGCAATAGAAACCATATTTTAAATAGAATTTTTTTTAAAGATTCAAGACCTCTCCTTGTTTCAGAGGAGAAACGGTAAAAAAGAAAGTATGTATAGCTCGAAAACTTATCAAGCAAATGTTGTTAAAAAAAATTCCCACATTGCAGGGGAGCAAAGCTAATAAAAACAAGTTCTTAGTATCAGATTTAAAAAAAAATATTGAAAAACAATTTCTAATCAAGTTTTAAATGAATCATTCCAGAGAATCTCATCGTCTTTGTATTCCTATAATAATGTGAAGGCTCTCGTTATAAAGATATCGAAGATTTATTTGCAATGAAATTATTTCACACAATTTATTGAATTTTAGAAGGTGTCGCAAAGCACACCGAGTCAACTAGTTTTGTTATAAAATTGCACTTAAAATTAATTTTGATTCAAAAAAATATCTGTAGAATCCTTAATAGGGGTGCAAAAATCACACACCGCATCTAGCCTAGAAATTCCATCAAGTCGCTCGAAATTGCTCAGCATTTCTTGATCAACCAAAACTGGAAGCCACAAGCCAACCTGTCTCACAACAATTCAAAATAAAATAAAAAAAATCCACCAGCTCCATGATGTGGTGAATGGATCTGTGCCATTGCACATTCATTCGGAAGCAAAGAACAAGCCCACTGACGCTGACGACGACGACGATGACGACGATTGCTGACTTCATTCTAGAGAGAGGCACCAAATAGTTTTTTTAAGCCATGATCCAACCTTACAAAGGTCTATCCCCTCTTGGCTTTGCCTCTTCGTATCGGGCTGTTGGTGGTTTTTATGCAATCGTAAATCTGGTCAAGTTGCTCTAGGTGGGATGGTGCGCGCATTCCTAAGTACATTGAAACGGGAGGCTCCTTCTGAGATACTATAAGGAGATAGAGATAGAGGAGATTCGAGAGCCTTTGGCTGCATCCAACAACTAGTTCCAGTCGAGCTCTCAAGGTTGGACCCGGGTGAATAAATTTAATCCTGTGTGTGACAGTTGTCATCTCGTTGGGGTTGAGCGACAAAAGAACCTTTCGGCCAGCGCCAAACTAACTGGAACCGAATTCACAATCTCCGTCCGAGAAGAACGGTTTTTTTGTTGAGTGAGCGGAGATTATTTTGATTATAAGATTTTTGTCAAGGTCAAAACCGTGAAAATATAATACTCTATTTTTTAAATCAAATATTATTTGAGAAACATGCAAAAGATCGGTGATTCGGTTTTTGTTTTAAGAAATCAAGGAACGCTCAAGTTCTGTGTGCACAGTTTTTATTCTCCTTCTATGGCGACCGTCAAAAATAAATTCGACAGTGACTACTTTTTTAAATAGCTACCTTAAACATTAGTTTTCAGAAGTGTTTCCTTTTATGGCAACCGTCAGAAATAGATTTTATACAGTGACTATGTTCTTTTCATGGCGACCGTCAAAAAATTTAGTCGAATATATTTTCAAAATCGCGTCAAAGTGAAGTTTGATTTGTTTGACGTACAAACAAAGATTACAAATCGTATAAAGTACTATAGTCTTCCTTACGACGTCATAATTCAACAAATACCTTCTGATCCGCAAACCCTAGAGTAATCATTGAACAATATTTGATCTCATCCATTAGCTATTCCACCGAGCATCGGTACGTTTCTGGATTTTCAAGCAACAGTAAAGTACCCAGATCATTACGCCATTATTTAAATTCTAACACAGAAAATTACGTCGTTCTTCATAGATTAACAAACTTAGCTAATGAATCGTTTCGATAACATTTAACGTATGCTCTTTTAAATTGTATTTGTTGATGTTCCCAGGCAAACAAAAAAACACTTCGCATTGCACTTGTCGAATGAGAACCTTGCTTTGGGCATACCTAGGCTGCAGTAATCGCGTATTCCACCAGATTTAATTACGCCAAAAATGGCAAACAACTGTGTTTCATTTGTCACTTTTTATTGGCTCCAGTCTGTACGTTGGATGTGTCCCCGAATACAAACAGTTTTATCTGTTATTTGTGCATTAACGTGACTTAGATTTCTGAAGGTCATATTCATTATTCAAATCCTTAATTGGAATTAAATCTTAATTTAACTTTATAAATAAGTTTGATATAAGATTTCAATTTCTCCTAAACTTTGATGTAACCTTTGATTTCTGATTAATTTCGGGATAAATTCGAGTCACTCTACTACAAATCACGGCTAAGAAGACTTCGTCGCCAATTATTGAACATTCCATTAAAAGCACAAGTCATCTGAACAAAGATGAACAAACGAACAAATAACTATACCGTATAGAAGGTAGTTGATGACTTTTTTTTTCACCTTCTGCCCCAGGATTCCGCTCTTTGACTGCTGTATTAATGAATTAAAACCACATGTGATGACGTGTGCTTAGCACATGTGCTGGGCTGCCGGGATAATAAAAATGAAATACTTGTCTCTGCCTACCGATTGGTTAGTTGTTTGGAATGACTGAGGTTTGTTAGTTAGTTGGTCCGGCCAGTAGTTAGTTGAATTGCTGACCCGGTCAGCCAGATGCCGGTGAGCAATTCTTTGTTCTCGTAGAGCTCTGTACCTTCTCTTGTGCCTCTCTAGTTGAGTCAGTCTGTTCGAATCGTGGAATTTAAAAGAAAGGTTAGAGGGCTATATGATTTTTTTGGTTAAGCAAATTAAATTGCCTTGAGGTAAGACTCTCGTGTATATTTCATGTGATTTTCTTATTTCCAGTGAAGCATTATGAATTAGCCATGAGAAGGATACAAAGAGGATTTAAAATCTTCTTTCTATGACTTAAAACATAGGTACCTTCTCGATTCGATATGTCAGGAATTGCAAATGTCTAGATACATGAAATTTTAAAGTCATATAGACCCGAATTTTTATTTTATTCTTGCTTTATTATTTTAGAATTGTCCAAATGTATGCTGTATATTTTTCGAGAGAAATTTGAATGGGTTTTAACTGGATTGCAAAAAAATATCTCAAAGCCAAAGTACCACTAAAAATAAGTATTATAAAAAAAAAGATAATGACCGGAACTAATTTAAAATCCTTCTTTTGTCACTTGGAGTTGAAACATCACGAGAGGGGGCGGTAGAATAATAAAAAAATAAAAAAAACTAAATTTTTAATAAATTGGAACAAACTGAACAAAAGCTTGTATGCAATAAACTTACATACAACCTACATGGCACAAAATCGAAAAATCCAGTTATTTTAGATCGACAATTTTGAAAAATCTCCAAAACGAAAGTTGATATAATTCCCATTTTTCGCTCTCCCAATTGTTTAAATTTTCGAAAAATTTATAAAATTTTTCAATAAAGTACCTTAAGTTGGGGGGGAGAGGGGGGGTCGAAATTTGTACTAGAATTAAACTTGTTTTCAGCAAACTCTATACAAACATTCATAATTGTTTCTAAAATCACTACAGGACGTTTTTGAGCTTCTGACTCTGTTGAAGACTGCAAACCGTTTTGATTAAAGCTTGGAAATATAGCTGAGATTGAGTTTTGGTTCTAAATCAGTGTTCCGAAAATCACTCGGAAGAAACGCTCATGATAGGTTTCCAGTTGGAAAAATTCAAAGCCGAATGCTGCTGCCTGTAGTTCCCTAGAGAGTCGGCATAGTGAAAATGCGAAGTCAATGTAAACAAGATTCAAAAGCGAGAGCGGATTCGCATAAAGTCTATCTCTCAACCTCACTACCTGGTGTATCAGAAGTGATTGAGACACTTACTGATACAAGATCCAATTCGAAAATCCACTCACTCACTCACTCAAACTCAATCATCGGTTAATACTGCCTGCATACTTTCAGCCATAGCGGCAGATACATATGCCTGTGTGTTTGAATGGCTATTTTGGTCCTCCCAAATAACAGGAGCAACAAGATGCATCAGGCAGACAGCATCCGATCATCGATCAGTAAATGAATGAGTGAAGTGAGTGAGTGAGTGAGCAAGAAAAGTTTTTGAGTGAAAAAATAAACTGAAAATCAGGTAGGGTAAATGATCTTGAGCGAAACTAGTCGAAATCTGATCTTGAGCGGAACCATGCACTTTTCATAAGATCTAGGCAAGGATTGTAAATGAATCTTAACGAAATTATGAAAAAACACTTTTCCAAGATCTTTTCATTCAAGCATAATCGTTTTTGCTAAAATTTATGAAAGGAAATAATGTTATAAGAAGATTTAAAAACATATGCATTTCTGCTGCAATTTTCATCAATCTACGCTGACTTTGAAAGTCAATCTATTTCACCCTTGACCGTTATAAACTGATTCTTAATGAATAAAATGCTAGAAAAACTCATAAAAAAGCATTATTCGGGTTTTTATAACAAGTTTTCCATCAAAATATCAATTAATGGCGTAGTTTTCAAAAGTAAAATATGATCTTGAGCGGAACTACTAGCTTCCAAAATAAACCGCTAGGGGCGCTGCCTTATGCCTAATGTCTCACACGCTTTTTATACCCCTCAATGTATGCAGTACCTTTGTATTTTTCTTATTATGTCAGTTTTAGGGACAGAAAAGATGTAAAATTAAGTTCGAATAGAATCAAATCACAGCAGCAGTGAAAAATTCGTATCTAAGGATAAAAAAAAAATATTTTCATTTTGGAATTTCTTAAAAATCATTTTTGAAATCTTTAAATTTTCAAAGAGAAAGTTGAGTGATTTTCATTTGATTTAGCAAATAATCTGAACAAACCCGGGAAAATAACCGGGAGTTTCTATGCAATATGTGGGCATCTCGGCCAAATTTAACTTATCTCGTTTTCTTTCTACATGGATAGGCAAGCCAGGATATATCACGAAAATCTGGAATAAACGATAATCGATGAATAAAGCGATATTTGTCAGCATTTAACTGAACGATCTACAGTGAAATGTACACAGAAACACCTTAGATGTATTGATGAAACCATAAGTTTTTAAGGATTGTGTAGCTTTTTCAACATTTCTCTTAGAAATTTTATAAATTATCCAAAATCTTTTGAAAAAATTGACAAGTCTGTTATTGTATAAGTTTAAATAATAAATATTCGACCTATTCGGCCGAATATTTTGCTCAACTATTCGGTGAGCCGAATATTCGACTTAACGGTTTTTGGGCGGTATTCGGCGCGGAATATTCGGTACATCTCTTCTGAAAACTAAATGCACATGAGCGGACATCTGTTTTGTATACGTTAGAGCCATTTTTTCTGTTAAAATCTCTTACAGTTTTTATTAAAATAATTTTGTAATAGAAGTAGTCAAAATACCAGATTTCTGAAACATTTTTTAATCAATAAAGAATGCGATTACCAGTAAAAGCGCAAAATGAATAATACAATCACACAAACATTTGGTATCTCTTCTACCTTTTGTGCATTTTATTAATGAATCATGTAACATGGTGGCCACTCATTTTGAATTTTTCTGTTTTATCGCATTTTCTCCCGCATTATCTTATGAATTCCCGACCCACGAGGGTTAAAAATTGAATATAATCGTAAAAAAAAATTTTTTTCAAACATGTGACAGATAAGTTAATCGCACTTTTGACGGTTGTCAAAAATTTGTAAATTTTTTAATGTCAAAAAACAGTTTATTCACAAAAAATAAATCTCAATATTTTGGAACTCGAACACTTCAGAGCACTAAGAGGATCCCGATTTTATATCGCTTCGCGATCAAAAATGATAATATGAATGAAATTTAGAGCTAAGTGGGTTTATTTAGGAAAAAAAAAAGATCCATAAAGAATTTTCCCGGTTTATATTTAAAACTCCCGGTTTTCCCGGTCTCATTTTTGATTCCCGGTTCGCTGGCCACCCTGCTTTAACGATATGGAAATCATACTTTGGAAAGCCTTCCAGCAGTTTCACGATTCAGACGTATATTTTTGGTTAAAGTGTTCTTGTTTATATATTTTTGGTGAAGAACAGTCCCTTTTTAAATCTATTTTAGAATTTACTGGATTACAATCTTCGTCTACGAGTTGTAAAAGATTATTTTTAACGAGTGCGTCTTACCCCTAGTTTCCCAAACTAACATTAAATCGCAATAGAAATGATTATCCAAATTGACTATTAACACATTTTCAATGTCCATCGTTGGTGTTGAGTGATTTTCTATCATTCATTTACGACAAGCTTTGCCCAGATAAAGTTGAATCGGATAGCAGTTCAGTCTATTTGTAAATATGTCTCCAAAAATTTGAGAATATGCTAATTCGCCATTAACGATTTAAACTATCTGAAAGTGAACGATAAATGGGCGGTCCTTCTATTGACACTCTATTCGGTCTCTCTTTTTCTTCCTTTGACCGGTTCGTACGAAAAATATCTCACCTATAGAGCTACACCGTGAATTATATCAACTAATGAGTTGACATCGTTGTAAGATGTCGGACAGCAAACTCGGAGGACTGGAGTTCAAATCTCGGTCGAGAATTTTTTCTTCGTTTTAATCAAATTACTTAAAATCGTTTATTTTGTGTGGGGATATCGAATCGATGGAATCTTATCATTGTAGATATAACGCCTTCCTTTTTGTACCTATATGGTATTTTGGTAAATTTAATAATCTTTTCATCTGGTATTTCTGTTTGAATAATTCTGTTGTTTCTGAGATATACCTTCTTAAATGTTTCCTGGGTTCCCTATTTCTATTTTCCTCCCTACTCTAAATCTATCCCAACTTTTATGTATGATTTGTTTGAAAAAATAACTCACAGCGAACAAAATATCATCTCTCAAAAATTGCAAGGTTCTCAAGTGACGAAAATATTATACTTTTGGAGCACTCGAAAATAAGCATAAGAGCTTTTCGTTAAATAATCTTGATCTATAATTAATGCATAGCAACATGATGTACACATTGTTCCTAAACTTTCATCAATATTTTTTTTTATTTTTCACTATAATAAATTTTAAAACGCGTTTTAACTTTAACTTTTTGACTCGGGGCGAACAGAGCATTATTGATCGGGGCACAATGAGAATTTTCTGCCGTAGAATCTAGCAGCGAATTCAACTCGATGAAGTCATCTGAATTATAGAGCTACAGCTTTACAAATTTCATCTGACGGTTTAACCTAGTGGTAAGATGTCGGAGAGTTAATCAGTGGACTCGAGTTCGACTCCTGATCGAGTTGATTTTTTCTTTCTTTTAAGCGAATCTCTTCTTCAATATACCAAAAAAATTGGTTAAACATTCATCTAGAAAAGATACAGTAATTCCGATGATGTTAATAATGCACTGAATGTTAATAACTTAATAAATAATGTACATTTCATGTTTCTGCAACACAAATCTTGTTCTTCTGGTCGAAACGAATCATCTTCAAACCGTACCCGCCGCTTTTGATTAGTGTGATCCTCACTTTCTTATGCATTCAACCCCACTCTCCACCTTAACAGCGAGCACAATTCAACAAAACCTGACAGCTGAAGTGAGGTGGAAGTAATTTGGTTCCACATGGATTAAAATTCAACACCCAAGGCCTTGAAACTGTTGTTTCTTTGAAAACCGTATCGTTTATGATGGTGAACTTGGTCCGTGTTTTTTTTCGTTTCTGCTCGATAAAACACTTTGCAATGCAACAAATTTATAAGAATTTGATACTTATAAATGTTATTCTTGCAATAAAAAAGACATGTGGCATTGAAACCAATTATGTTTTTATTAATGGTTTTTTTTGTTAGATTTAACGCTCTGCTTCAAGAAGGTTCTTGTTTGAAAACCGCAACAATAGGAGATCCTAATTTATAAATTGTTTTCAAGATTAATTTTAAGTTTTGGGTTACCTTCACCCAAGAGCTTTGATCTGCGGTCAACGGAAACCTTCAAGTACCTTTTCGCGCGTTCATGACTGTGTCCAATTGTTGATTGTTCGATCAATTGATCGTTCTCGAAATTGCGGAGGATATTGCCATTTATGTTACTGGTGCAGAATATTGCTTTTGCCATACATCATCCTACGGTCTTATGAGGGAGGACTGAGAAGCCCGATGCCGTTTGAATACGGAACCCGCTTGAAGGTTTGCGTGCTTGTTGTGGCCAATTCTTCCGTTTGGTCGCGTTGATCGATTTGTCAAACTTCAATTTCAATCGACACTTTGTTATGAACCGGTTTTAAAAGAAGGGGAGAGAATGTTGCCCTTAGGGGTATGATTTTGTTCTTTAGGCGTTGAAGTGGTGTTATTAGAATTCTAAGGATTAATTCATGTAGATGCTGAATGCTGAACAACCACGCTTAGAGAAATATCTACAATTAAAAGTGACAACCTGTTATCTTGAAGTTTTGGAATAAAAATGTATCCATATTTATCATACATCTAAAAGCTTTTGAAAACTTGAAATGGTCTTTAAAAATTCTATCGTACATACAAAAAAAAAATCCGCTTGTTTGGTTACTGCTCTCAGTGAATATCGAAATAATTATCCAGTAATGCATTGCTAATGATCGATAAATTCCAAATGAACTGTTGATCGGTCACGCAATAATGGACTAATTCTCTTGCCAATTTTTGTTCCTCCAGCTAACCTAACACTGCGAAATATCACTGGCGTCAATTTGCAGTTTGAATACCTCAATTAGACATTCAAGACCTTCTTGCCTGGCGGCTAAGAATAGTAAAGCGCTTCGATCGTAGAACAAGCAAGTCCACAAGTCGAACTGTTCAATTTGCCGGCAATTAGAATAAGCCTATAGCGAGCGGGTTCAAAATTAAAACTACTGCAGCAGTCATAATAATAGCGCGTTCAATTATAGAATTTATGCCAACCCTTGGATCGAGAAGATAGACCGTGAACAGCCTCCAGTTTGACCTACTCTTTGAGGGTGTCGGCGAGTGTTCTACTTCTAACCGGTGTGTGGATTCCTTTCCGATCGTGAGCGGGTCCGGTCCATTCCGGTCCCCATAGAAGGTATTTTTCCTCTCCTCAAAAAATAAACTATAACCGGCTGCCGGCCGCAAACTTCATCAACCTGACGAAGACCGGAGGCTTTCGGAAACTTAGCTCTCCTTGGTGTATATAATAACAGTAAATATTTTATTAATGGAACTTATTTAATAATTCCCACAACTCTTAGGTTGGTCTGTCCCGGGGGCATTTGGACAAGAGTGGCGGGGGTGGAGTTAACAGCTAACCAAACTGGACTGGTACCAATGGCAGAGGTGCGACTTCGTAGGCTCCAAAACTGATGACATGATTCCGAACGAACGGCTCACACCTTTCAGCCCCCAATAAGTATATACGATACACTCTTAAACAGGAACACACATACAACAGGTAGGCTTCATGCATGGGCTTCAAAGTGTTAATGAAAACCGGACCTTTAATGGAACTCTCCGGTGCAAAGTTGCACCGGGATTGGACGTTGCGGATGGAATAGAGTTTTGAAAGTGCACAGGAAATCTATGAGAGCTACCAATATTTAGAACAGGGCAGCAGCATGAGCTGTCCGGTTCCAATCGATGTCGTCATGATTGAAGTATTTCGCACCTACAGATCACGACACAGTCGCTTAAATTCGAACGGATATCCATGGTCGAATGATGTTTCTTGTGTTGTGACAAAGCTTTCCGATTTTAGGGACTTGAAATGATTCATGCCATACTGACACCTGAGGGAGGTAAATAGATCTCCCATACAAAATCAACTAACCTAGAAGATTTGTTACATGACAAAATTCAAATAAATTTCAATTGATTTTTAATCAAATTTGGTACACAGGCGAATTATAATATGATTCACTAATTCTTTGTATTGAACCATATTCCAATTGTATAAATGGGAGTTCCCATAAAAATTCCAAGAATTCTCAGAATGTTTGGTGATTTTCATAAAAAATGTGTAAACCCATTTTGCATTTTGCGGGCTGAGATAACCAAAACATGGTATTGAATTTCAAAATCTTCAACCCAAAATCCGGACGAAAATGATGTAAGCCGAATTCGAAAAAAAATAGGAAAAATATGGGGCAAAACATTTAACAAAAATTTCATCATTTACTGAAGTAAATATCCTGAATTCACCATATAATTTACCAAACGATCATTCTCAAATTATCATAAAAAAAATCATTGAGTGATTCTTTCAACATGAATATTCCTATGTTTTTAATCTTATCTTTATCTAGATTCAATTCATTGAGAATTTCAAGTCTTGTGGTGTTTCTTTGGTTACAGAAGTTTAGTTTCATGGTTTTTCTGAATTTTGAGAACTCAGAATCTTTGATTAAGGTACTAAACTCATTTGGATTCCTTATCTGACTTTTATCAATGATAACTGAATCCAGACCCGTGCGAAGGACCCTTTAATGGGGGGTGGGGGGGGGGGTTCCGAAATTTAAACTTAGCTTAAAATAATAATAATACCAAAAATACACAGCTATCAAGAAAATGAATTCATAACCATTTTCTTACTCATATTTATCACACAAACTCAAAAAAAAAATCAAAATTTCCAAAACAAATCATAATGAAAGTTAATGATATTTTCGGGAAGTTAATGATAAACTTTCAAAATGATGTTCTTAAGGCTAAACTAGAAATTTGCTTCAAAAACAATTTTTAAGCAGTTTAGTTTTCAAATTTGAAATAAATATTTCCATAACAAAGACTAAAAAAAAATTGAATCCTAAAATAAATTTCAGATGAGGTAAAACATTAACCAAGACAAATTGTTAGGAAAGTGATAATAATTGTTATTCGCTATTCATCTTAATTGACATTTCTTTTCTTCATTTTGAACTGAAGGGTTGATTGAAAAATTCCACTGTAGTGTTTTGAATTTGGAAAAAAAACTAATCGCGATTTGAAATGAGAATCAAGTTTATGGTTTTAGAATAAAAAAAATCAAAATTTAAAAATATAGACGAACTTATCGAAAATATTTCTTAACATTTAAATAGCTTGTCTTTATAATTAGATAAATTTATTTCAAAATTTAAAAAAAAACTGTACTATAAAATTTGGTTAAATAATTTGAAAATTTAAAAAAAATGAAGTTGAAAATGATGGAGTTTTTAAAATTAAAGAAGGATTTATTTGCAAATAAAAACGACTTACCATGATAAAAACTTATTTATAGAATTTAATTGATAACTCAAGGGAACAAAATTTTAGTTCTTATGTTTTAAAGATTGATTTGGTAGATTTTAACGTCCTGAACCCGAACCTTTTGTCAAATTTGAACTACCACATTTAGTTTTGATTATATGAACTTTGAAAATGTGTCAGTTTTGAGTGAAATCAATCATTGACAACTATTTAACTATCAAACTTACATTTAAGAAGAAATCCGATTCGGATTTCGTTTATTATATTTCATTCAAATAAGAAATAATATTTTGATGATGAAGATGATTCATGTTCTAAAAAAGTAATATTAAACAGTTTTTAAAACTTGGGAAAGATATCATTACAAGTAATTTTGACGTTATTGTCAGAACCAAATTCCATTTGGTTTAAAACTTCTTTACAAATTCTTTAAATGAGAAAAAGTAAACAAATAGAAAACTTCTATAACTTTTATCGCAGAACTCAGTGACTTGAAGTCTTGATGAAAGTCGATGATTGATCAAAATCTATTATTTCAAAATGTTATGTTTTTGTTTTCAAGTTTTGCTTTCTTCAATAATTTTTACCTGTTTTTAAAAATTATTTCAATAACAAAAGCTGATAGAAAAACTGCATATTTTGATTCAGGGCACTCAAATTAGTCAAAATTACGTTTTTAATTTTTGGCCTGTGTAATTTATCAAAACCTGCTTAAATGTGATGCTGAGAAAAACAAAAACAATACATAATTGAGACTTAAATTGGTTTCTTGAACAAAATTTCATATCAGCACAACATTTTTAAAGACATATATGATTCTATTTCAAACAAATTTTTAGTAATAAGGTAAAGGGTATTAGATTTTTTATGTTGGTATGCTCGTTCATTCTTTTGCAATCAGGCGAGGAGAAGTCAAGGCTTGCTGAATAATAATTTTATCATGATGAAAGGGAAGAAAATAAAGTTTTCGAAATTAAATGTTTTCCTAATAATTTAATTATTTTTTTTCGGTAAGGTCATTGAATTCGACAATTTGTTTCATCTAAGATATTTCAATCAATGTCAGAATCTAAGAATTAACAGTAAATTTATTCAACAAAAGGTATGTATATGAGATTGATGTTTTCATTTAAATTCATAAAATCTTTTGAAAAGTTAATTTTTTTCAAAGGATTTTATGGAGGTTTTTATAACGTGTTTTTTTTTCTGTTCTATCAATGTTTCTTTTCAAGAGCGAGCAATGGCGCTATATCCAAGGTCAATGACCAGAGATAAGGTACACAGAAATTCAAAATTTTACATCACAAGTTTAATAAATTTAAGCAAAGAATTTTAACTTTTGAAAAAAAAACAGCTAAAAATCAAATTCCGCCAAAAATTTTGAATTTCTGTGTGAAATAACCTTATTTCCATCCATTTGAGGAGGAACAACTAAGGACCGGTATCCAGGAGCTAACTTCTTTTAGCAAATAAGCTCCCAACGTAAAAAAAATCTTATCATGGAAACGTATGGTACTGTTGTCCACGTTTCTTCTTCCCTGTGATCCAGTTGTCTCTGCGTCTAATACTGCACAGTGGGCCCGGCCGAGTAAAGATGGGTAGTAAATGTACTTTTACTACTCACCGGGATGCTGACAAGATCTGGCTGTGTATGTATCATAAGCATAAGCAGCATAAGCATAAGCATAAGCATAAGGTAAAGGGTATTAGATTTTAGATTTTTTTTGCTAATTCTGTGAGAGTAAAACGCTTGTTACATGGTTTCCAACTTGTCGATGTATAAGATTAGTGTTCGATTGATTAAATTTGAAGTTAAAATAGTTCGTCTCAAACTAGGGTTCTTGTCATTCAAGTTAATAGTTTCAATACAAAAGATTAATCGAAATTTACAATTAAAAATTAGTATCAATTCATGAACGTCAAAAAGTGTCGTAAAATTAAATGTTTAGTCATGAGATTCAAGAGTAAATTCCGACGGAGGCGAGCCAAATTTCTGAATTGCGTGTAAACACTTATTTTTCAACACCTTTCAATGTGTATTTTTTCGATACTACGGTAAAAAATTTTACTTGGAAAAAATCTCCATGGGGGGAGTAAAACCAGATATCAGTGCTAAGATAAAAAAAAAGAACAAAATATTTTTTTTTTGATAATATGCTCTACTAAACATTGTTTAACAATAAAATCTTACAAATATCGAAAAATGATTAAAATTTGGAAGAAAGCTTTTGAGTTTAATTTCTGATTTTTTATTCAACATAACAATAAAACCCAAACTATTGAATCAACTTTGAAAAAAATAAACTAGTTTTTTAACATTGATGAAAAATTGCAACAAAATTCAGAATAAAATTTTATGATTTTGAATTTAATTTCTTATTTTATAATAACCAGAAATTAAAATTATTTTTCATTGCAAAAAATTTTTATTCGAATAGTTCAAAAAGATTCATTTTGCTGCAGGAATTCAGAAAGAGTGAAAACTGTACAAGAAATAAAAAAAAACTAATCTTATCATCCAGTCTCTGACAACGCGTGTTTTGATTTTAAAAAGTAAATTTAAGGTAAGGAAGAAAAATAATCTATAATTCTCTACGTAAATTGAAAGTTTTCAATGCGCATTTGTAAGAATTTTATTTCATAACCCTATGATTTAAAGTTGCTGCCAATCAGCAACATATGATTTTTTTTCAATATTCTATTTTTTTTTTTCAAAACCTAAGCAATATTATAAAATGAAAATTGAAAAGATGATTTTATAATTCAAAGTAGATAATCAAATGCATTTCCGGTAGAAAGCAATAAAGAAATTTGCTAATAAAAAATTGAGAAATTTAAACAGAAAAATTGTTTAAAATTGATAGTAACAAATCCGAACTGCCTTGTTTTATTTGATTGAGTTTTGTTTAGTTAGTGGTCACTTCATATAATTTGGCTGAAATATAACGAAAATAGTCCGTAAATTGTCCTGATTCACCCCATTTTACGGTAGCAATCCATTTCCATGAATATAAACAGTGATTAACCGTCTTCTTATTTTAACATTATTTTTGTGAATATTCAAAAGTTCAACAAAGTTTGCCGGGTCAGCCAGTGAAGGAAAATAAAAAAAAAATACATTTGAAGCCCTCAGAGCCAAAGGAATATAAGTGCAAAAATTATCGATTTTGAGTTAATCATGCCGAACGATTTTTCCAGAATTTAAAACTTAATTTACATACTTTTACATCAGAAGAAAATATAAATTTTCGAAAAGTGCATGCAAAATGGCCAAACAAAAGCCTGTATTCTCGAAATAAGCTTTTTTTGACTTGTACTCATTTGACTCCAAGGGCCTAATTTGTTTTGCTATTATAGTAAAATTTATTATTCTGTTAAACAAAACGAACCGCTTTAAGGATCTTCAAAATTGGAGACCTTCTTTGCATTTAAATATACTCGGAATATCATGAAGTTTTAATTTCTTTTTTTTTTATAAAAGTGATTTGAAGCCCACGAAAATGTATTTTGAATCTATTTTTAAATTAATTAATTTCTTCTTGTTCACATCTACTACTTTACCGAAGTAATTGCACAGGAAAACAAAATCTTGATAGCGGTTTTTCAAATTCAAAATTATAGTCATTTTTTTATAAATTCAAACATTTTGAGAAACAAGATGAAATTGTGAGTTTGACAAATTTTTATTTTATTGATCTTAGATCTCATTAAAAACATTGTCCCAAATGTTAAACAAATTCTGAAATAGCTTTTGGTTTAATAGGAAAAGTTTTAAAGCCACGAATCATTTAAAAATTTTATTATTGGAGTTTATAATAGACTTCGGCGATATACACTGATTTTGTAAGCTTTTATTTTTTAAACTTGTTCATCCTATATGGAATAACTTTCTCAAAAACAAAAAAAAAAACATAAAGTTCAGGAAGGTTTACGCTGTGTGGACCTTGGTTAAATGGGCTTTTTGTCGAAATTCAATCTATGGAATTCGATTCTGGATGATACAGTACTAAGGAGTTAGGTAGATAGTAAGAAGATATTTACATTAAAAAACTCAATCTCATTTTTTGCTTGAAAATACATTTAAATGAAGTATTGAAGGAAAAAAATGAAAGAATAGAAAAATCGCACAGAAATAGTATCACCTCTAATATTAGCAGTAGTAAAAGTAAGCACCGAGATTGTAGAGATTAAATGGTAAATGTTTTAAGAAGTTTCAGTTGAAATTTTGGAAAGTTAGGTTTCGCATCATGAGAAAAATTATGGTACGAACAAAAAATAAAAAATAAAAAAACATCTTTAAACTTATCTAGCGCCTCAAAATAATTGCTCGGTAGAAATAAACATTTTGCATGAATTTTCATGTGGCTTGTGAAACAGCTCAGTTGGCAAGTCAGTTGCCTCCTAGGCCGATGTCCTCGAGTTCGAGTCCAAGAGTAAACATCGAACACAGTTGTACCAGATAAGTTTTTCAATGACTGTCCGCCAACTGCAACGTTGCACTATGGGGTTTAAGGCAGTAAAAAACCGAACTTTATTAACTGATATTTGACTAAGATATCCCCAATTTTTCAACTTATTATTTTGAATACTAAACGCACCACGGGCTTTAGAATTTTAAAAATTGTAAAATTTAATTTCAAATTTTCCTTTCGACTGTATGATTAATGTTTTGGATTTTTTCGGCGGTTTCAGTCTGTTTAGTGATTAAAAAACTATTTTTATCACAACATCCGACGTTTCGGCTTATATTTAGCCTTTATCAAGGAATCTAGAAAGTGTGTAGAAAGTGTGTGAAAGAAAAAATATTTAGTAAAATTTTTTATCGACTGGTTGGGTAATGAATAAACTGATTTTCGGCGATTTCAGTCACGAAAAAATCTTAAAACGATTTTTATTTCTTCATCCGACGTTTCGGCATTTATTATGCCTTTTTCAAGGAGTCTATTAACATAACAAAATTAATGATGTGTTTAAAAAGGTGTTACAATAAATGGTGTACTTGTTGAAATTTCTCGTTTTAATTGTCCAAAAAGTTTTTTGAATCTGCTAAACTGTCTAATCGGGAAATGTAAGTCCAGTTGTCTGTGGTGTATAACAAAAATATTCAAAGTTGAGCTTTCTACTTGCATGCAATCTTCCTTGAAATCTGTTCTACTTACTATTGATCTGGTTGCGATGGATATAACACTTTGCAAGTTTTGAATACGAAAACGGATATAAAATGATTTGCAATATTTTGGATGTTGTTTTTCACTTAGCCGCTACTGATGTTTGTTGTATTTTGTGTGTTTGTTGTATTTTGTATGTTTGGTGTATTATTATGTGTATTGGTGTGTTTTGGTGTGTTTTGGTTTGTTTTTGATGGAGTTGAAAATGCCGGCGTAGATGACACTGAGCCCTTCAGTATCAGTCTTCTTATTGACCGTGTTGCCATTCCTCGCGATGTGACACATTTCTAATGTTTGTAGACCGGAAGTGAAATTGTGACGATCAATTATCCTCGTGCCGTTCAAATCAAAAGAGTGATCGTGTTTTATGCTGTGATGAAGTAATGCAGTTTGTCCATTTAAATTTGCCATTCGCGGGTCCTCTTTATCCACTCCTTCGCTCCGCAGTTTGTCTAAAGCCTTTTTGTTCGATTTGTGTCCGCCAATCCGTTCCTTAAGTGTATTTGTTGTCATTCCAATGTATTGAGAATCGCAGTCATTGCAAGGAATCGAGTAAACGACGTTCGAAAAATCGTCCTGGTGTACCGGATCCTTTACTTTCGTAAAAATCTGCTTTATTTTAGAAATCGTTTTCGTAGCTAACTTAATCGATAAATAGTCTGTTTTTAGAAATTTTCCGATTTTGTCGGTTAATCCAGGAATGTACGAGATGGATTTGTATTTGTATTGTTCAGTTTCAATCAAATCCAGAGGATAGCTTTTAAGTCTTCGGTCATGAAATCGAATCCCGGCCACGGCATACAAAGTACACTTTCTTGGGTTGGTGGTTTTAGCATTTTGTAAAATGTTAGCCATCATATCCTCGAAAGATATGCGCTGAGAGTTAAGTAAAAGGAATCTCTTCGAGAAAAAAATATCATGTTTCATTGTATGTGTTTGTGTTTGTTTAGAAAAAAAATCAAATAAAGAAACAAGCGAATATTTATATGTAAGTTTAACATCGAAAAACATTCACAGTATTTTTTCTGTCTTTGAAAAATGTTTGTTTTGAGAAAAAAATAATGAAATAGTTGAACAACTAGAAACAGGAAACATCATCTAGAAAAATATTTAAATTTTTGTTCAAAACTGATGTTATGAAATCGCTTGGTACATCTTTGTAAATGAAAATAATCACATTTTCGTAGGAGATGGAAAGAATTAGAGAAACATGAGGAATCAAAGAACGAAAGAACATAAGCCGTAAATATCATGAATTTTTCGAAAAAGATACAACGGCTCCTGCCGGTGAGCCATTGTATCTTTTTCGAAAAATTCATGATATTCACAGCTTATGTTTTTTCGTTCTTTAATACCTCATGTTTCTCTAATTCTTTCCATCACCTACGAAAATGAAATTTTTATTTTTTTAAGAGGCCGAAATGCCGTAGTTTTTACGACATCTGAACCTTACAAAAAAATCTCATTTGAGAAACATCATATTTCATTGTTAACTTTCCAAAGAAGCAAACTTATTGACGTGACAAAAACATTTTTTTTTTGTTTTTAAATGTTTTTCGAAGCTCACAAAAAGTGAAGGTATTCAGAGTCAATGTGCTTCTCGAAATTCTAGGTGATAATAAGTGTTTGTATTTTAATGCATGCAAAAAAAAAATTCAAGCCAAAGATTTTGTTTCCAACTTATTAAAGAATAAGTCAATAGCACCGTTATTTTTATTTTTTTGGTTTTAAAATTAGTACCGCTTTGTTTCTGTCAAAAACCACAAACACTTGACCGCACTTTGTTCGGCAGCGTGCGCTGATAATAAAACCAATCAATTTCACCCCGGTCATCGTCTTCGACGAGTCGTTGTCGTTTTCGTCTTCAATTACCGGAAGACGCCGACGATGTCAAATGAACTGTGTCACTATGCCGACCTGAAAAATCAATATCTCGCCCCTTGTAGCAAGAGTGTCCTCGATGATCAGATGCCAATCATTCAACTATTCCGCCGTCAATTTGAGGTGGTACCTCTACTTGCCTTATTCAAGAGTACGAAGACGGATCTTTGTTGTTTTCGAGAACCTCTAAGATAACACGATTGACACAGTGGACAGAGAAACCTTTGAACGGACCTGAAACGAGAGAGATAACGAGAAAACAAGTAGATGTTAATTCAATTGACCATTTTATTAATTAAATTTGGAGGAATTTTGGATAGCACAATTGGGCAGTTGTGGTTTTTTTGCCCTTCGTTTGGAATCAGAAAGATCAGAATGATTCATCATAAAAACATAGCCTTATGTCGATAATTGTAAAAATATACTCCGGATTCCCACGAAATTCCTGAATCAATTGATACAAAGGGAAAAAATGCCTCAAGTTACTCCGAGCTAATCCGTCCATTCAACCCCGGTGTGTTGAGTCAACTTCTGGACAGATTTATTCGTCATTACACCGTGTCAGCTGAAGATTCTACATGGTTGCAAACAGGAAATGTCTTTTAGCCGAGTGAAGACCGAATACCACACACGTTGATTCATGTCAACCGAGACTTGGTGTAGGTTTTAATTGGCAAAAGTTCCACCAAATATGCCCATAAACGAATGCTGTCACGTTGTTGTTTTGGAAGCAAATGTTCCGGTCTCTTTATGAGGATTGTTTTTCTTGTGTTGCTGCTGCTGCTCCTGTAATTATGTGCCAACAAATGTTGGCACGCTTCTTCATTTGGACTAATTTTTGCATACGTACCAGTATGCAAATCTTGGTGGATCTGCTTTGAGGTTTACAGATTTACTGACACCCATTTCAAATCTTGGAATGAGTGTATCAAACAGTGCATAGCAAAGCAGAGCATAGCAGTTGATAAGTAACTGCACATACTCAACTAATAACGTATACCAGTAGACTGAGTCGATTTGGGGTCATTTTGGAATTTCTCAAACCCTGGGTCTAAAAAGTTTGTCTTGGTCCAAAACTCATCCATGATTTTTTGCAAAATTTTTAAGTAACGTTTACATGAGTAAATTAGCACTTTTAGGTTTGTATGGCAAAATTGAATATTTTGTACTGAAAAATCAACATCATTTTTGTTTCGTCTGTGGAACCGAGCCAGCTAATGGTTTTTGTGCCAATTTATAAAATTCTTAAAGGAAATTTTCTGCTGAACAACTTTGTCCAAGACCGTAACTTCGTATTCTATTAGGAAAAAAAAGTTATTAGCTGTTTAACAGGGGTATGTCTTTTCGCATTGATTAACAGTAAATTCAATTGACATCACTGCTTGAGCCTCGCGAAGTGTTACATGGAAAGTAGTCAAGCAATACCTCGCTAGGAACCCTGCAGGGATGTCAATTGAATTTATTGTTTATCAGTGCGAAAAGATATACCCCTGTTAAACAGCTAATAACTTTTTTTCCTAATAAGATACGAAGTTACGGTCTTGGACAAAGTTGTTGATTCAACCATCAGCTGGCTCGGTTCCACAGACGAAACCAAAATGATGTTGATTTTTCAATACAAAATTTTCAATTTTCCCATACAAACCTAGAAGTTCAAATTTACTCATGTAAACGTTACTTAAACATTTTGCAAAAAAACCATGGATGAGTTTTGGACCGAAACAAAGCTTTTCCGACCCCAGGGTTTGAGAAATTCCAAAATGACCCCATATCGACTCAGTCTAGTATACCAGTTAAGGTTGCCAGATTGCCTGGATACTTATTGCAAAATTTGACGAAAGTCCGGTCCAGCCCGGTTGCCCTGATTTCATTAAAAAGAGCCCGAATTTTGCCCGGATATATCCATTGAAAAAAACAAATTGTGTTGTAAATTTTTTTGGCGTCCTAAACGAAATTGTTTGAGCAAGTTTACAAAAATAACAATGAAAGGTTTTTTAAAAGCCCAAAATACGATTTAAAAACTGCTGATAAATTATGTTGGAATTTTATTTTTTGATTTTTTTTATTTGTTTTGTTACTGCCCGGATTTTACTCGACAATTTTGAAATTAGGTTTTTAGATAATCCGGAATTGACCGGCCCAGGTACGTGCTGAAAAAATTCTGGCAACCTTAGTATAACTACTTGTTGTCAAGTTTCATTTCAATGCTGTAGATTTCAATCTCACCTGAAAAACAGATAGCAAAATAAAAGTGAAACGATTTTTTCTTTGGTATTTTGTTTATTTTCAAAGGATCGATGTCACAGAGAACAGACGTACAAGCTCGAACAAAAAATCTTCAAAAAAGTGTGTAAAATTTCAAATGCTGACGTCCAAAAAATACGTTAAAAATTACTAGAAACAGTGCCATCTATTGCGCCGTTCAAAAGTTACTGTTGATACTTATGGTTTTCCGGACTCGATTGTTTTGGTTTCGTTCTCTTTCGTCAATTCGCATATTGAGAACAATAGCGGTTGACAGTTAATGATGGTCAATGATGATGACAACAATATAAATGTTGTCATCATGCACGCTAAACTCAGCCAACACAGCTAGTGGTTATGAGTTACCCTGCAGTGTTGGCAGTTTATTCTGGGTGGTTAGCCCAGAATATTATAGTATTTAAGGAATCGCCTAGGTTAAGCGACAAGATTGTTATCGCTATAGGTCTAAGTTAGCTTGTAAGGACTTTACGAACAGAAATGAATAAATGGTATCTCATTTCCAAACCAAATCTCTGTTGCTAAATCATTGAATTCAACAGGTTATGGGCCCAGACACGTCTGGTGAGGATCAGGAGACAGTGTTAGAGGGGTACTCCATAGAAATTCTTCCAACACTTGCGGTTAGCGAGTCCAGGAGCATTCCACCCAGCCAGAGGTCCAAAAAGGTCAGCCAGAGGTCCCAAGAGGTCAGCCAAGGTCCGGAAAGGTCATCCAGGCAGCAGTCGTGGTCCGAAGAGGGTCAGCCAAGATGTCCCAAGCCCAGGTCCCGAAGAAGGAAGCGAAGTCCGCCAGTAATCCGGAGGAACCAGCAGCCAAGGAACGACCCGGGAATGGTCGGTTTCCGAGAGGGTTACTCTCGACTCCGCCAGTTGCCCAGCCCCGGGGAAGGCCGTCTTCCGAAAGGGGTACTCTCGATGCCGTCACCAGTCACGCTGCGGGTAGCATGCGTGACTTTCTTTTCGACGGCCGGGAGGAGACCTTCTCAGAAGGAAGTGGAGGATTGAGCGCCGATTTGTCGCTAAAAACCTCATCCACACCCTGGTGCGAACCCCTGAGGAAGACGACTGCGCCATCCCAATGAAGGAGCCCGCAGAGTAGGAACGGCGCCCCTGGTAGCCCTCCGGAAGCGCAAAAACGAGGACTTCGAGGCACTGGACGAGATCGTGATAACCATCAACAACATCGTCCTTAACTGCATAATCGGGGTACGAAATGCGAAGGAGGCCATGGACATCTTGGTGAATACCTACCAGCGCGTTGGCACCTATTCTTGGATAGCGATGCGCGACAGGCTACATGACCTCAAACGCTTGAGCGTATGGGTGCGATCATCCCGGCGGATGAAAAGGTCCACGCGCTGATCTCCGCGGTTCCCAACGATTACAACCACGTTAAAGGGGCTTTGGCCGTTCTACCGATTGCGGACCTTTGCGCGAAACCGATACTGGAGCTGAAAAGAATGTCTTTCCTGGACGCTGAGCTAGCATTCCAAAGTTGAGGGGACTTTCCAATAAGGAATTCAGCACCAAACTCCGCGATGAAGGCTCGAAAGGCGGAGAAGATAGTTAGCTTCGGGTGTGGCGAACCGGGGTACTACAAAAATCGTCGCCCAGCCCAACGTAAAGGCCGACGTGGAAAAATCATGGTGGCTGTCGAAGCTCGACGTTCAACTGCTGGGGTTACCAGCGGACGAAAAGAGCGCAGGGTCAAATTTGTCGGCGATTCCGGCACCACCCAGCACATGGTCCAGGATGACCTTGCCGAGCCCGTCATCAAAGAAACGTCTAAATCTGGCGAGAGTCTACGTGCGAAGAAAACTGGCAAAGTTGCGTTGAAGAGCGTAGTTGGTAAATCAATAAAACCAATACCAAACCAAACCAAATACTCTACAACGTTCTTTTTATACCCGAACTGGAAGAGAATTTACTCTCAGTTTGAAAATGCACCGAGAAGGGAAAACGGTGATTTTCCTAGGCAACCAAGTTCAGTTCGAGTATTCTGGGGAGGTGTTTGCTGAAGGAAAAATCGTTGACAGCTTGTATTGTCTTGATTTTCTGTGGTCTGGTCAGTCTCATCGGAAAGCGCTGCTTGGAAGCCATACGACGACACAAGAATGGCATATGAGGCTAGGTCATCTTGGTCTCGCGTCAGTACAGCAGTTGGTTCGCGACAAAATGGCAGAGGATATCTGTCATTAACAGCCAAAATTGAAAAACCAAATTAAATAAAATAATATTTAAAAACCACTATTTTAGAATCAAACGGATAATAAGAAAAATTTAAAATGGGATGGAAATAAAAACCAAAAAAATAAAACAAATTTAATCACCTTCATCTAGGTATCCAAGAACTTCACATTACTTATCTCAAGGGCTCAAGAGCTTCGGAATCAGGTAAAAATCTATTTCCAACATAAGAACCATAAACAGGGCAAGCAATGGCGAAAATTCCATGACTTTACAGTGATTTTTTTGTTGTAATATGGCGACCGTTAAAAAATACCGTAAAGAGTTTCAATGCTATGCATACACCTTTGACATCGGAAAGTTGGCACCTAAAATCCTTACAGAAGAGCTTCTTTAAAATTTACTCTGCTGTAGTGTGCGGGTAGTATTATTCGTTGTACAAACTTCAACCCATATCCGATGACAAATCAAACTAAATAGTGGCTTGTTGTGGTGTTTTTATTGTTATTACGCAACAACTGCTTAAATTGAGCAGATTGTGTTTCGGTAATCAACTCATGAACCCGCTGTGGAGAAGACGATTTGCTAAAAAATCCAGTAACTCTAAACAAAAACGTTTGTATTCGTAAGACGACAAGTGCTCCATCCACCGTGATGTTATGTATTCGGGGTTTGTCATTTAATCCGGTGCGTGACGTTTCTTGACGGGGTTGCATCGCCTCGTCAAAATGTCACCTCTCGCAGCCTGCAGCTGCCCAAGGAATCGGTATAACTCCAGTTCCAGTTAAGTGTATTGCAAACGTCAACGAATATTGCACAACTCAACAAACCTAGACTTGCCAACGTCATCGCCAACATCATCATCATCAGCCGGCACTGAACAAACGCTCCCAAAGTTTCGAATTACCCGACTTTCAATTTATTACAGGAGAATCGCAACCGGGGCAATAACATTGTCGCATAAAGTAAGTTGGTTGCTTGCAGCAGTTATTGAGATATCTGATTTGCACACAACGGCCAGGCCAGGCAGGGCATTTGAAGGTACGCCACTCGCGTTTCGTTTCGTTTGAGGGTAGTTATATGGATGGAGAGAAAGTTTTTTGAAATTTGCAAACCCCGGGCAGCTGTCATTTTAGTCAGAAATCAAATCAACCGGCACACTCACTACTGGCTCGCTGAATACTAAACAGAAGAAGTTGGAATCAACTACAAGAAGTTAACGGAAAATGAAAGAGAAGATAGAGGAAAAAAACGTTGAAACGTTGTGTGCCCAGAAAAATCAACTAAGCAGAAGCAAAGCAAGAGCTCGGTGATGAAAGTTTGACATCTGATCACCCCCCGGCATCAGCAAAAGTAAGAAAGCAAAGCAAGGAGTGACACATTCGGTCGTATCAATTTAATGCCAGCGCTGTTGTTGGTTATAAATTGAGTGATTACGTGTGAACTGACTGGGTTGACTGACTGAGGTGAATCTCCTTGTCTGAACATTTTAAAGCGTGATTAATTACGGAAATGTGTGAATAACAGCAACAATTACCTACCATAAGTGCCTGTTATCTTTACTGTAAGACTACACATCATTAACTTTAAGCTTTACTGTCCTTTAGAAGTTGTAATCTGTACATTTTGTTAACTTAAGTTAAAGGATGCATCTGGACACATTGAAAACACCGATAGGAAAGGTTACTGGTAGAATGCCACTCTTCAAAAAAGGTAAACTTAATGCCAAACATCTACTCATCTTGTAAAAAGTGTTACAAAACTGCTTTCACACGTAACCTATAAAGGAAATTGTCTGAGCGAAGATCACGTCATAAGACTGATCCACTTAGGTGTAAGTTAGGTGGGTTCAAAAATTATTCTTATTTTCACTGTTGACTGTTGAGCAGTGCTTTTCAAAGATGATTCAATAAAGTGATGCAATATTTTAAGATATCTTACAACACCCTGGGCGGAAATTGATGTTAGAAGTGCGCTAGTACAAGCTACTAGTACAAACACCGATGTAATAAAAATTATATTTTTGAAAATTTTAATAATATTTTTTAACACCTTGTAAGAAAGGTTTAGCTAGTAGAATACAACAATTGACGTTAGGAGTGCTGTGGTACACTTATTGATTTTTAACAGCTCCTTGCTACCCTTTGCACTTGGTTTGACTGAAGGATGACGAAAATTGATATAAGGAGTACGCTAGTTACTAGATGTCGAAAGATATTCTCAGAAGAATTCTCAAAAGTCCACTTACAAATCTTGTGTGAGCTTTTATTACGTCGTTTGAAACAAAATGTAAACAAACAATTTTATTACAAAAAAATACAAAAATAGCCATAAACTAGTCGCAACTTCTTTCCATTTCGAATATTTGTATTATATAATAATTTTGTTATGAAATTGAAAAAAAAAATTACCATGGGTGCACGGAATCACCTCATTTTTGCAAAGTTGGCGATTGCGGTGTATGCCAGATTAATTAGAATATTTTTAAATAATTATTAAGAAGTTCAACTACATTTTTAATCTTTGAAGAAAATCATGTTAAATGAGTATGGCAATTGACTATGGGTGCCCGGTTTCACCTCAATTCCTTCGTACTAGACATTTTTTAGAACCCATTACTAAGAAGATTTTGTATAAATTAATAATGGATTTTACCTGATATTATAGGTTTGAAAGCATAGTTTTTAAATCAATAAAGTAATTTTCCATGGGTGCACGGGTTCATCGCAACTTTAACAAAAGAACTTTTTTACGTTTTTCGTCTACTATGAAACAATTATTTATCCTACATTAAACTCTATGACAAGGAATATGCAAAACATCAACTTATTAATCAAATGATATACAAATAAAATGCACAAAGTGAAAAAAACATAACTTATTTATGAAAAAACTGGTTTTTCATATAACTCCCGAAAAAAATGTCTCAAAATCCCATACAAATTTGATAAACTTGATAAAACAAACGAAAAGGATTAAGTATTAAATTCAATATAAAGCCTTTGCACTCACGCATTTGAAAATAAGCTATGTCATATGATAATTGAACTATGGCGAAATTTGTTTTCACTTACCCTTAATTGAAAATTAAGAATAACATAAAAAAACAGAAAATAGAATATTTATTTGAAATTTGAAGTGATTTTCACTTGAAAATTTCCAGACAATGAAATTAATGCATAAGACCATCGTAGCCTGAACAGATTATTTCTTTTCAATCTATTAAATTTGTGAAAATCTGCTTTTCAATTAAATATTATTGAATAGATAGAGTCGTTAAGCTTAAATCTTGAAATATATCACTTAATCTTGAATGGAAACGCAGATCACCAGCAACAATGTTCCGAAAAATTTAAAAACCAAACATTCAAATGCTTTGATTGGAATCTTAAAATAAATGGGTTTAATAAGGACATATTTGTTTAACGAAAAAACAGAGAAAATTGCTGTGATTCGTTCGAATAACAAGAAAATCTTAACATTTTTTTCTCCTTTCAAAACCAATTGTTTTCTTTATTTGTCAGGTTGAAGTTTATATGAATTTAATTTGCATTTTTTGCTTGACTAAATAAATTTAAAAAAGTATTTTGCACTGTATAAAGTCGTAAGTTTTCATACCATGACGTGTGCTGTTTGGGAATACTTTAAGTTGTAATGTAACATGATTTTGGTGAAAAAAAGGATATTAATTCAAAATTAAAATTAAACTAAACAGTCGATTTGAAAAACAGTTGAAACCAAGTTCTAAAATTAATTTCAGATCAAATCAGTAATTAACCACGATTAAGTATTGTTAAGCAAAATGATACTATGTAGATAATTGTTTATTTTTAATCATTTTGATCAACATTTTTTCATCATTTTCAATGGAAAGGTTGATAAAAAAATTCCAGCGCTACACTATTTACAAAACAAATTTACAAAACCGACATAATTGATAAAAATGTCAAAATAGTCAATTACAACAAAAATGACATAACTGTTTAATTTTTCTTAAATTTCAAAGTTGACCAAATTTACATAATGTACAAAATTGATAAAAATTACAAAATACACAACATTTACAAACTTTAATCAAGTTTTAACAAACCTGACAAATTTCGCAAATATGTAAAAAATTAACAAAAATGTACCAAAATTGACCAAGTTTGAATGGCTTGACATAAATGATAACATTTACAAATTTGGCAAAACTGGATAGATAAAATGAATACAAATCGTACAACTGAAAAAGTTTTCAAAATATGCAAAATTGACAGAATCAATATAGAAAAAAATTAAACAAATTTACCAAACTGACATAATTTACAAAATTTCAAAATAGTCTATAATTACAAAAATGACATGATTGTTAAAATCATCAAAAATTACAAATTGGACCAAACTTGCATAGTTGACAAAATTGATAAAAAATACAAAAAAAAAAAAATGACAACATTCACAAACTTGATAAAATTTACAAACCTGACAAATTTTGCAAATATGGCAAAAAATGTGCCCTTTTCAAAAATCGACCTTACGTTGCGAATCATTCGTTGGCATACCCATTCACAATAATAACTTTAAATATTTGTATGTTCAATTCTTCATTAAAGGGTTACATTGATTGATCAATAAAAAAAATGATAAAAAATATGAAAAAAGAATTCCAGATTTTGTTGTTGCAATCACAAATCAAGTACTAATTTGATTAACACAAAATTAACATAAAATTTAACTATGATGTTGCTACTTCAAAACACTTTTCGAATTTTTCAAAGATTTACTTAAAAATCATGATCGATTTAAAAAAGAAGATTTAAAATAATAAAAAATAAGGTAAACGTACGATGGTTTTTTTTAATTAAAAATTAAGATTTATAGAATTTTAAGAAGATTATGTTTTCTGAACAAAAAAAAATTAGATTCGAAGTAGAAAAACATACTAATTATGTAAAAATCCAAATATTAGGACCATAAACTTTGGTGAAGTTATTTAAACATTAATACCAAATATGGAGAGGAAAATTTTTTTTTAAATAAAATGATAAAAAATTTTGAAAATTGTTATTGCGTCTTCATTATAAAATTCAATTGATAACTCCAGGGGACAGCATTTTAAATATTGCCAATTTTCAATGACTGATTTGGATGAATTTAGCTTAGCTTAGCTTGATTTACTACTCACATCCACCTTTAATCATTGAACTCGAAATGCATAATCAATTTAAAAAATATTAATTGTTATCTTTCTATTTTGTTATTTTGTGGCATTCGTATCTCACTTCATTTAAGAGTATCATTAAAAGTATACTGTAATTGAATATAAAAATATTAAAAACAAATGCATTTAGAATTCCACGATCGCAGGCGTGGCTCAGTAGAACGAATTCCACATCGCCAATGGTTGCTACTCCGTGATTGACCGAGGCCATCAATTTTGCCCAGAGGTCAAAAGAATGGCGTCTGGGATTGACAGCACATTCACAATGAACAAAACTGATGCTCTCTCTTTACACATCAATAACGGCGCCGGCCACGTCCTAGTAGTCAATGGATAGTTTGGAAAATAGAGAAAGGAATGAAAGAACAATTTCGTGCTTTAGGACCGAGGTCACCTCTGCATCCTAGCAAAACAATTTTGTTTTGGAGATTTGGGCGAAAGGAAATTATCAGGAGACACTTTTGACTAGTGTGATTGAGTGTTAGAAATCCTATACTTTAGTTCAACAAAACAGTTATTGCAGCTTATCGATGCTGTTTACAAAACTTACACGCTTTATACCTTTATATACATAAATACCTCATTCAATTAATTTAAAATGTAAGGAATTCCATTATCAAGAACCTGATCTAGGGCTTGTTTGATAGAAATATTGTTCAAAATGATTATTCTTTATTGAAAGTTATTTCGACTACACTAATTTATTTTAACTTGTAAGTGTGCACTCTAAGTTCGAAGCAAACGTGACCAGAATAGTTAACTTAAAATTTTAAACACTTTTTCATGATTCATTGTACGCACGCTAAGAAATATATCCTTTTCAAAATATATACTGAACATATTTTTATCAAAAACTAAACAAAATGATCAAGATCAATTTACTCAATAGCCAGACGTTGTTTCATTTTTTATACATATTAAAGTTTAAAGCACTAAAACCGCATAACATCGTAAATAAGTTTGTCTGATTCTTATACTATATATTTAGAGAGGATCACAACCATCGCAGTAGTAGGTTGTACTTACAAAAAAAAAACCCATCGTAGTCATTCGTTCTCACATAAATTTGTCTGATTCGTGCTGAGACTAAATAAAGTGAATTAGATTAAAGAACTACCAATGAATGTGAAACAACCTAAATCTGTGCTCTAAATTCTGTTCAATAGCTTAAAAATTTATTTTTAATGACGGATTAACATCTATTCAGAAAACTATCGTGGTCTCTAAGGTGATTCCGATTGTGAATTTAAAAAAAATCTATTTGCTGCTTTTTCGCGTATTTGAACTTATTTTGGATCGATTATATTGATCGATATATCTACAATTAAATTCCCAACATTTTTGTGATTTAAATCTTGATTGACAAACCTCCAATATTTAATTAACACCCACACACACAATCGCGCGCACATGAAAATTGTCGCCTTTTAAATTATAATATCCTTCTTCAGTTAATTAGACAAGAAAATATACTTAGCTTGGGATCCTTGATGACGACTTCGAATTTTTAAATCAGCAGCTAACTATCGTAAAAAATCTAATTGGATTTGCTTCTGTCATCAGACGAACATTATTTCACATGCAACATTGCATTCAACTTATACGATGCAAATGTACAAGTAACACCTGTTACACCCGTTACACACCGTTGGAGCTTTTCGACGAATAACACAAGCTTTTAGATCAAAAGCTTCCAAATCACATTTTCTTCACGTCGCCATTTAAAAAAAAAAAAATTCTTCAAAAACAACCATCAAATTTAAACGCGCAGAAAACCACTTTATCGCATGAATGCATTCAAAATTTCAATTCTTTCGACGACAACTAACCGCTACGCGATCAATCCACTAGTTTGCACATTTTAATCCACCGTATTTCACCGGAATTCCATAAAATCGCGGAACCGACTCGAGGAAAACGACTCAGGCTTGGCAATGTTGCCAGCCAATCTAATGACTGATTTGGATGAATTTGTCAATAAACTAATTTTTTTTTTCAAAAATGAGTCAGATTTAGGGGAACTGAATTATTGATAACTGATATACCCAAAACACGTGATACATGATAAAAGGGAACAGATTTTGAATTTTTTTATAATTCTTAAATTCGAAGAAAAATGTTTATTTTAGATATTCTAATATCAGAAATTCAGTAAAAGTAAAATTCTAAATTTTTCATTGCAAGTTTAGCTTCAGTTCACAATAAAAATAAAAAAAATGGTTTAATTTTATAAGCAAATTTGACGAAGACGGCAAAACTATTTGACTTTTGCTATAAAAATTTTTCTAACATTCAATTTGGTTGAAGATTATTTTATAAATTTACCTAGATTCGTATTTCACAGAACGAGGAATAGAAAACAAGAAGAAAACTGCTATTAGTTTTTTGCAGAAGTCAAAATTACTTGCTGGAAATTTGAGCATTTGTTTGAAACCTTTTTCAGCATTTCTGTAATGTTTTACAGTTTTGTCAAAAAAGATCTGAAACATCTTAAATGATTTTTACCTACTTTTAACGGTGATTTCAAAGAACAAAACCGGATAAAAAAAACTAATTTAATATTATGGCGTATTTTTTTTCGATTCCGGATTTGGATCTTGAACTGTCAGAATAAAAAAATGATTTTCGGGTTTCGAGTTATTCCATACGTAGGTGTGCGTGAGAACGAGCGCAATGTTTACATGCAGCTGTCAATTTGTTCTCCCTTCTGGATTTCTTCATTCGGTTCTTCACATCCGGATTGCCTTTTTTCGTGTCCGGATTGCACTGGACAGCAGAGAGTACGATTTTGCTTGGCTGAGAGGTTTAAAATCGCGGCAATAATCATTTTCCCGTTCATTATTTCAACTGTTTTACTTTCAGGCAAAAACAGCTGTTTAATGTTTTGACAACAACGTTGAGAGTATTGGTGAACTTCTCGCAAAACTGACTTTCTTCTCAGGGCGACTCCGTCCGTTTTTCGAGCGAACCTAGGTTGCCTCTCGAGCAACAAATGAGCACGATGACAGCAGTTAGAGCGAACCTAGGTTGCCTCTAGTTTGCCTCCAGGTGAAAAAAATACGGTATTAGGATTCAGGGCACCCAAATTAATCTAAATAAGCTCATATTTTTTTTGCATATCGAAAAAATGTGAATTTCGTTGCCTCGTATAATTTATCAAAACCCTTTTCAATGTGTAGTTGAGCAATAAGAAGAACAAGAATCACAAAATAAAATTGTCACCGAAATTGGAGTTTCAAAAAAATTCAATTCAGCATAAAATTTATAAAAAACTCAATTTATTATTCATAATTATAAGCTTTATAGTAATAGATACTACGTTTAAGTCGTTTGTCACATGAATCCCAGATTCGTGATGTGTGAAATTAGTGTTTAGACGAATGGATTTTGAATAAAATGGTTGGTTTAGAATTCTGAACTAATAATAATACACTTCTTAAAGAAAATCTGTAGGATTTTTGAGTGTCAAAATTTGAGTTTCAAAACAACAGTTTAGTGGAATTGCAAACCAAAGATTACAATTCATAGATTCAATACTAGATTTAAAAAAAAATACAGTGTCGTAAATTGAAATGTCTTAGGCTTAAAGAGATTTAGGACTAAATTCTGCCGGAGGTGAGACAGTTTTCTAACATGTTTGTTAACACTTATGATTAAATATCTTTTGGGATCAAGTAATTTCCTAGTACTACGGAAGATTCAATTTTTTAACTGAAATTAGAAAAAAAAATCCTTGAACTGTTAAAATGTTGTCGACTGTTAAAATCAATTTGGATATTTTATTAAGGTTGATTTAATGAAAATTCACATAGTTGGTTCTTCCATGTCACTGTTCACATCATCCAGTCCTAAAATGAACCACTCATGTTAGGTTGATTCAACAAAGCAAAATTTGTCTGCTATCGGATGCCCAATAAGATGGATACAAAGTAGGAAATCTGCAACCATAAATCAGTTGTTTTATGAAAATGCAGATTTGACCGGTTCCAAAGAAATCATCCCTATTTCCCGGTCAAAAAAAAAAATTCATGCATGACTGAATCAGCCATGCCACAAGGTTGAAATGATCGTACCAAATAAGCAACGTCAAATCAGCTATACATTTTCTCCCCGTTCCATCCCTCAACTCCTACCAGGTTCACCCAAATGTACGGATCAGAACCAAACAACCATAGTTATTGCTGAATCGATGCGTGTTTGATTTGATTTGTCATAGATTTTTCTGCAGGTAAGCAATTCAGTGGATCTCCGATGACCTTTTTTACTTTTTATCTGTTAAAAACACACTTTCACACACCTGAACATGTGGATATTGGAAATTTGTGGGTTATTATTTGCATAATTTGTCTTATTCGTAATTGTAGAAAAGTACAGATGTTTAAAGTTTAAACAAGTTTAAACGAACACACACACATAGGATCTCAGTGAAACTTCATATTTCTTTGAAGAGATCTTCTTTCCTTAATTCTAAGCGCACATCTTTCGAAGTAATGGTGACTAGCATCTTACAAATGCTAAAACCACCAGACCACAGAAAGTGTACTATGTATGCCCTGACCGGGATTCGATCTCATGAACTTTGCAATAGATGACTTGAACTCTAACCTCTAAGACAAAGCCGCTGGCAGTTGACATCTCTACTTTAAAAAAAAAATAACGGGTGGCTAAAATACCCTAAGATAAAAAGCGTTTTTGAAAGTCGTCTTAGTTGAATGTTAAACCAAAAATTGCTATTTTTTCATCGATTCCCTGATATCATTTTTACTCGTGCGCGAAATAATCAACCATCACCTATTGCCTAAGGGGGCAGTGACCGATCAAACCAACGATCGACGACGACGACGACGTCAGCATTATTATTTTAGTTCTCGAAAAGTATATACGAAACAGAAAGCTTTCCAGCGAGAAGAGATAAGTATGTTTATTGTCGCATACGCGATGTAAGTCTTGGTCTTGGTCTTTCTCTTCCGAGTTGTTTCTCTGTCCAGCCTCTTCGATTCCACCCCAAGATGTGTGCCAAACGCGTCGTCGAACCGGCTCCAGAGAGACCTCAAAAAAAGAAAGAAAACACCATGCCGGGAAACCGGTTCTTCCAGGTCTTTGATAAAACTACCACGGATAGCGTTTTAGTAGTGGTTCAAGTTGCCGTTGTTATTCCTGTTGTTTGTCACTATTCAGAGAGTAGTAAAGTTGTCCCACTTGGCTTTGGGAAGTGACCTCAAAAGTTTAAAAAAAAACCCGACAATTCTTCGGTACTACTATCCGGACGCCTTCCGGAGGAAGCTTTGCCCCGATGACGTCTCTCCAGCTATCCCAAGGCAAAATGTTCATCATCACTTAAAAAAACCAGAAAAAAAATCTTTTTTGGCGGCTAATGAACTTTTCGGCTTTCTGACTTAAGCGGACACCCCGAGAAAAACAGTTGTTTACACCGGATTCCCAACATTCGTCGTCGTCGTCGTTTCTTTGCGCATTTGAGGCGGGCATCACTTCAAGTTCAAGTTGTCCCTCCCCGTCTTTCTACCCTTTTTGGAGAAAAAAAAACCCAAGAAAAGACGCTAACTAAACTGAGTCGCAGCAGCAAGGCGGTGACTGCACGTTTTACCGATGTTTTAAGATTATTTTTTGCGCGCGCCAGTGCTCATAAAACACGCTTTCTCCTCCAAAGAGTAAGAGGAACCAACAGAAGAAAAAAAACACCACAAGTTATCATTCTCATTTTGGGAGTGGATTTTTTATTATGATTATTCCGTTGGGGGCTCTTCTGGGTGCCGTGTTGTTTTGAATTGTGTGTTTTTTTTTGCTTGCTGTCTTAAGATTTGGGGTACAGTTTTTGGGAGTTTTCCCCAACGGTGGACGGTGGTCATTGACAGTCAGTACACGGTATGCCACAATCATACTGTTGCTATTGCTGGTTTAAGTCATTCAGTCCGGCAGTTATGGGAAAATTATTCGTTTAACGGATTTTTCGAGCTTGAATTGCTCTGTTTTCTTGCCAAACAAACGAAGTGCCGGTTTTTTTAGGGACGTGATAGAAGTTATAATTTTCAAGAAAGAATTTTGTGTGCAGACAATGAATAATTATGTAATACACCGCCTAGCTATCGAATTATGATTAGAAATCATTCAATGGTCCTTTAAAAGGTAACATCCAAATTTTTACCCTATTTGGTTGAATAAAGGAAATCACTACCACGGTCATTAGTTTGTAGTAGATTTTACTTTTTTGGAAACCACAAGTTTATACAAGCAAAGACAAAAAAAAAGGGTTTGAAGGAAATGGTTTTGAGAAAGCTATAATAGTTGTCACTAGTGCCATATTGAACCATCATCCTTTTTTGTAAGACGCTAACCATCATATCCTCGGAATAAGCTTGAGTAAAGAAAAAGGAATCTCTTCGAGGAAACATCAAGTTTCATTGAGATCCTGTATGTGTTTGTGTACGTTTCCGAAACAAAAAATCAAGTGTCCAGTCAGTATAGTCAGTGGTGATAGTGTGAACAAACTTAAAATTTCAGTAATACAATCTTGAAATTCATAGTTTATTTAGAATGCGTTGATATAGCATAAATAGCAGGTTGAAATGCATAGGGATAAGAAAATAATTCTAGGTTTCCTATAGAAACGAATGAGTGAGACTACTTAAAATCTCTATAATTAAAAAATCCTGACTTCAACTTTATCCTGCGAACTCTCGTTTAAAATTGTCACCTTTGCTCAGAATTAGACAGCAACTGCCATGTGATATAAGTTCAAAATTTAAAGTTGAAATTCCGAATAAAAAATTAGTTTTTTTCTGATCTCATAATAAATTTTACTCTGATTTCTGAATTCTGACATTTTAAATATATCTAATCATGATCATTATAATCATGAATTTCTTATTGACCTACTGATATATAATTAAAAAATTTATTTTCAATTTGGATACATATTTCGAATTTGAATTTTAATTTCTGATGCTTAGTCCAAGTTTGATGTAAATGGATTCTGATTGAAAATTGCGCCGTGCGAACGGGGGGGGGGGGGGGGGGGGGGGGGTTAAGGGGTTTAAACCCCCTCCCCCGTGAAGATTTTTTCCAAGAAAAATTTTCTCCGTAGTGACGGAAAATTACTTGATCTCAAATGTATTTGAAAATAAGTATTAATAAGCAAGCAAGAATTTTTTCTCGCCTCCGACGGAATTTACTCTTAAATCTCCCTTGGCTTGAGACATTTTGATCTACGACACTATTCGACGTTTACGAATTGAAACTAACTTTGATTCTTAATAACAATTTATCTACCTGGCTACCTTTTTAGGGTGGGGTTTTTTTAAAGAAGTTTTACTAAATAAGAACAGAGTTTGAGACGAACCAATTTTTTATTTAAAAAAATGGTTTATTTCATTACAAGTGTTATGCTGATATGAAATATTCTTCAAGAAACCAATTTCAGACTAAATTTTATTTCGTGTTTTTGTTCCTCTAAATGCTTAACACACCACATAATTTACACGAGGCCACAAAATTTACATTTTTCTGAGGTGCAATGAATTCAAAACGTAATTTCGACTATTTTGGGACCCTGAATCTAAATATGCAATTTTTCTATCAGCTTTTGTTATTGAAATTATTTTTGAAAATAAATAAAAAGTATTTGAGAAATTTCTGCACTTTAAAAAAAAAACTTTAATCGAAAACATATAATTTATAAATAAAAGTTTAAAATCATAATTTAATTTCTTTATTGGATAAAGTATGATAAACAGAATCAGAATCAGATTTTTTAATATATGTAGGTTTGTTGGTTAAACAGTTATTAATGTTTGATTTTACATAAAACTTATACATTTTAAATTTCTTTATCACCAAAACTAAAAGTGTTCGACCAAATCTGATAAAAAAAAATCGAGTTTAGGATGCTAAAATCTACCGAATCAATCATTTTAAAAAACACCGAAATGCTGTTGCATTGAGTCATCAATTAAGTTATGTACCTAAATGCTTATGGTAAAACGTGTTTATTAAAAAAAATCTTCTTAAATATTTAAAATCACTTACTTTTTCATTTTCATATTTTGTTTAAATTTTCAAATAAATTAATTGTATTTTAAAGTACAGTTTTTTTTTTCAATTATTTATTTAACTTCCTGAAATTATTAGTCATTTTGTTTTTAAATTTTAGAAATAATTTTAACAATTTTGTCTTTGAGATTTAATTCTAAATTTTTGTGTACTAGACACATAAGCCCTTAAATATAAATTTTTAATAAGAAAAACATAATTTCAACTAGAGATGTACCGAATAGTGGTATTCGGCGAACGGCCGAATACCGAATATTGCCCTTTTCAACTATTCGGCCAAACGAATATTCGGCCGAATATTCGGCCGAATATTCGTCCGAATATTCTGTTGACTTTTCAATAGAAATACTACTATTTCTACTGTTATTTCTAATAGAAATCTTCTATTTCTGCCATCTTAATGTCCCTCATGTTTTTAAGTCGATAATTTCCAACCAGATATATTAGATCATCTTTCAAGTAGAGGTCTATTTCATTTTCAAATAGTCACCAATTAGCTAAGAAGACATCAGATGACTTTATAGGTTCTAGGACGTTAATTACAAAAGATTTTGGATTCCAGTGAAATTTGGGACAAAACATGTCAAAACAGGTGTTAAACTATTTGAAATTGTTTTTTTATATCGAAAAAGATGAATGTTTTTGCTAGGTGTCATGAAATTAGTTGATAAAAAGAATGATGATCTCTGACCTCAATCCTCAAGCATACAATACTTTCTACGACACTTATCTACACTTCTGGGTCTGAACGATTTTTTGAAGAATTTGTAGAAAACAGAGAAAATCTGAACAGAAACTAGGCATTATTCTCAAACATACAAGAGTAAAAATAAATAAAATTACTAAAGTTTTCATCGAATTACAACAGCAGTGTTCATATCGAATCTAACGAATAAATTTATTTTAAGAAATCGTTTTATGACAGAAAACGTAAAAAATTTCAAAGGGACATTTGATTTTTTAAATTTGATTTAGCAAGAAAATCTGAATAAACCCGGGTAAAATGAGGAAAATTGAAAAAAAATGTGGCCAATCTGAACAGATTTAACTTTTTCGAATTCTTTATTTGGTTTATGGGCAAGCCTGGACAAATCAAGTAAATGTGGAATAAACGTAAATCAAAGTATAAAGCTATCTACAGTGAAAAATACACGGATACATCTAAATTTTTCACTGAAACCATAAGTTTTTGATGATTTTGAAGGTTTTTCAACATAACTTTATAAATTATCCAACATCAGTTGAAAAATTCAAGAAGTCTGTTTTTGTATAAATTTGAAAAAAAATAAATATTCGGCCTATTCGGCCTATTCGGCCGAATACCTAGCTCAACTATTCGGTGAGCCGAATATTCGGCTTAACGGTTTTTTGGCGATATTCGGCGCCGAATATTCGGCCGACCGAATATTCGGTACATCTCTAATTTCAACCTTCTGTTCTGTCCAGGACCCAATACTTCAACCAAAAGTGACAAAATACTTAGCGCTTGAAATTTTAAGCTTTTTTTCATAAGTTTTTTTTTAATTAAATCGTGTTTATGAATCGATCATGAATTTTTAATTTATCTTAAAAAAATTAAAAAATTATTCGAAGTAGTGACTTTAAACTTAGTTTTTATGCGAAACGTTAACTAACTTTGTATTTGCTTTGTTCTTTCAATATTAACAACAAAACTTGGAACTCTTTATTTTTCTTATTTTTCAGTTTTCATTAATTATCCACAAAATTACCCATTTCCCAACATTTACTTGTCAGTATAATTGAACATGAAGTTATTATTTTGAACTTCAAGAATGAACTTTTTAAGCTGTTTATTTTTATAACTGGAGGATTTTATTTATAAAAGACGTTTTATCTCTGACTTCTATCACTGGCACTCTTCAGATAATAATAAATATATTCTTTTATCTATCAAATTAAATTAAACCATCAACCATTGAATAAATTCTACAAAATTCAAAATTGTTTTTTTTCAGTTATAAAAAATTCACATTTAAAATCGCGATTAAATATTTTTTTGTTCAAAATACTTTAACTGAATTTTTCAATCAACCCTTCAGTTGAAAATGAAAGAAGTGAATTTAAATTAAGATGAATAAAAATTAAAAATTATTATCATTTTCCTAATAACTTATCATGGTTAGTTTTTTATTCGTTTTACATTTATTTGAGAATTGAGATTTGTTTTAAACTCTGTGTTTTGGAACCGATTATTTTAAATTTGCTTAGAAATTCTTTTGAAACAAAATTCTAGTTCGGAATAAAGAACATCATTTTGAAATAAATTATCAATGACTTACCGAAAATTTTAAACTTCCATTGATATATGATTTGTAAATTTTGTTTTTTTTTAATCAGTTCATTTTTTTAGTTTTTAATTTAATGATTAATGGCATTTCGGTGAATTATACATTCTAATAGGAAGAATTTCAAATGAAAGTAATGAAAATTATAGACGGATAGATTAGATTAGGAAGCATGAAAGGTGTTGAAAATGAGCCAAGAGCGTGATTTGAGAAAACTTCTTGCCGCACAAGACCATTTGTCCCACATCGTATTATTGTCTAGAAGAAGCAAAGTCGATAGGCTGACTTTGCATTGATCTATACAATGATACATGGATGGATCGAAGCACGTGTTTTTCGTACCCCGATCGGACGAAAAACACGTGCTTCGATCCATCCATGTATCATTGTATAGATCAATGCAAAGTCAGCCTATCGACTTTGCTTCTTCTAGACAATAATACGATGTGGGACAAATGGTCTTGTGCGGCAAGAAGTTTTCTCAAATCACGCTCTTGGCTCATTTTCAACACCTTTCATGCTTCCTAATCTAATCTATCCGTCTATAATTTTCATTACTTTCATTTGAAATTCTTCCTATTAGAATGTATAATTCACCGAAATGCCATTAATCATTAAATTAAAATCATAAACCAGCGGTGATAAACTGTTAACACATTTTTTTAGTTTGTGTCTTAATCACGAGATTTAAATTTCGAAACCCCCCCATGGACGGGCCCTTAGCACGGGCCTGTCCTGAACTGACCTGGAGTGAATCAGATTGTCTGTAGAATAACATTTAAATTAGTTTCAGAAGAATGAATTTTTAGATCCTGAATACTGGGTGCTTAATTCTGGATTCGGCATATTCATCTTAATTATAAGTCTGAATTTTCAGTCAACTCTCAAAAAGATATAAATTAATTTGAGCTTTAAACTTGAAATCTTAATCCAAATTTTAACAACTATGCTCAGGCAGATATTTGATTTTTTATTTTTTATTTTTTGGTATCTTGCTCCACCTTCTGTACCTATGCATTAATCAATGAACTTGGCCACTCAATTTCAATTGTTTGTATTTTGAATTTTTTCCGTATGGTTTTATAAATTCCCGATTCTTTAAGTTTAACAAACGTGCTAAATTGTAAAAAAAAAATAATTTCAAAACCAGATAACAGATTTTTTTTCGAGGATTTGCGCTTGTCAATAATTTAATTTTTGACAAATTTCATAGTAGCTGTCACGAAATTTGAATTTTTTTGGCAACCTTAATTTTTATTAAATATTTTATCGATAAAATGAAAATTGAGAATATGGTTACGAATACTAGGAATAAATTCACGTTGAAAAAAGTTCTGATTAGCAATCATGTGTTCAAGTTATTGAAAAAAAAACTTTTCATCGTGAGGCTTTTGTTAAACTTTGATATTCGTGAAAATTATTTATGATACTTTACAATCTTGTGGCGCTTCGTAATCAATTACTGAATTCATATTATTCTTATTACGTTGTATTAACGTTTAATCTTTATTTGTACAGGTGAACAATCTTTCTTATTTATTAGTTCGGGATCTTAAAAAAAAATTAACGGTACCTTTTGAGTATTTACGTTATATTTATGCTAATTTTTTTAGGTTATTCAGCATAACGAGTTTTCAGTTCTAGGCCAGTGTGTAATAATTCCAATCATAAGAAAGGTGTGAAGCATCAATCTTGGTTTTCTAAATGTGAGTTCTAAACTATCTGATTTTATCATATGAATTCACATCACAACTGAAAAACGCGATGTTATGAAAAGTTCGATTTTTTTTAATTATTCCAGATTTTTAGGTCTTTTTTAAACTAATGTTTTTTAAAGCTATGGAAGATAATTACAAATACTTGTCGCATCTAAGCTTCAAAGTTCTTAACACATTGCGGAGCAAATACGAGATATCTCGTAGCTAGCTTCCCGCGAGAGAGCTTTACTTAGAAAAAGAGCCCTCAAGTTGTTAACTTAAAAACAAAACTATATTCTACGAAATCAAACAATACACTTTAAATTACTTAAAAACTCCAAATTGGTTGAGTTTTATCCAGCCGTTGTAGAGATACAGAGCTCAAAAATTTTGATATTTTCCCGTTTAGATTTCTTCGTGGTCTTTAATATGTGAAAAGTTAATTCATTAAAAAAAACATTTTTTTTTTCAATAGCCACTACATAATATCTGCAACCAAAGCAATAGTTTATGCTCAAAAATTTTTATTCTCTATTTTGGAAATGAACTGGAACACTTTAGAGCACTGAAGGGGAGGCCTCAAGCTTTAAAATTCTGATGTATAAGCATTTTCCGACTTTTTTCCGCATTTTAAATGTAAAGTTTCTGAAAAAATTTTAGTCATGATTAAATAACTGAATTTTAAAATTCAATAGGTTTATGTATGGGAAATGTGATCTATGAGGATTTTCCCGGTTTTCCCGGTTCCATTATTAAATTCCGGTTTTTGTGGGTTCACTGGCCACTCTGAACGTGTACAACAATTTTTTTCTTGCTCCATGGCGACCGTAGAAAATAAGTTCTTGTACTGCATTTGCTTACTATGAACAAAATGCGCAATCAATTATAAGGATCGTTAAACGAAATTCGCTTTGTAGAAAAAAAAGCTTAAAGTGGTCGACAAGTATTGTATAAAGATCAATAAATTTAGTGGTCTGGCTCAAGTGTACATTTAATCAGTTAAAATGTACACTCAAGCCAGTCTAGGCATCAAATGCACTATATCTAGTAAATATCTAGAAAATAAGAATGTTGTTATTGAGGCAAGTTTTCAAAAAAAAAAAAATAACGAAGGCCGAGAAGTCATTTTCATAAGTATGAAGTTGATCCTGTTTTAATCTGATTCTGATTATAAATCGAACCTTGATCCTAATCTGAAACTTGATGCTCAGCCTGGTTCTGCTAAGCAAATTTTTTTTCTCTAAACCCAAAAAGTAACAATCACGACTCAGAACTAAGGCCGAAACCTCCAAATCGTATCCCAGGTCCACAATTCTACTACAGGATTTCAAAAAACTTCTCACTTCTCGATAGATATTTAAAGACTGTACTCGGAAATCGCTTTCGAAAGTTTTTTGCAAAAGAAATTGGTGAAAGAAATTTTTGTTCCAAATATCGAATTTTTAATAAGATCACACTCACAAAGGTTGCCAGATTGCCCGGATTTCGTCCGAATTTTTTCACTTTATTTTCAAAAATAAAAAAAATTGAATTGCGTGATCACAATGATGTATTTTGCGTTAAAAACAATTTTTTGAGCAAACTTTATCCTATTAAACTGACTGATGTGTTTTGATGAAAAAAAAAAAAAATTTTCGAGTTCTTTCTTCTTTTGAGGAATTCTTAAATTTGGCTAGATACTGGCAAGATTTTGGGTTGTAAACTGTGAAAACGAATTTTGCAAGGTTTTCTAGATAAAATAGCCCGTATTTGTATTGTCCGGATAAGTGTGGAACAATATCTAGTAAGCTTAGGTTCGAATTATTTCCAATGTACTTGTTCCAAAAAAAATTTTCATAAAAATCAAAATTTTATGCCTGTGATCGGATTTTGGAATCCGTATCCAGTTTTTTCATTCTTGATTTTAGGTTCGTTTCATTATTGGAATGAAATCTTGGAACTAAAATTAGATTTTATTCCATGATCGAGACTCATCATTCTGGAATATTAAAAGAAAACCTTGAAAATGACAAACCCTTTCTAAAATTTGGGTTTGAAATTCTTACTCTTAATTCTTATGCACAATCGAAACTTTAATATGTTTCATAATGGTGATCCAGAATTTAAATATGGGAGTTCCCCATTCGAAATTTTCATTCAGATTCACTAGTTAAATTTCCAATAAATATTTTAAGAATGAATTCATCCAAAATTTCAAAATTCAAATAAGACTTCTGGTTAAGGATTCTGTTTTAAAATGCCCTTTTTGGTACATAATTATTGGGAATTTTTGTTTTTAATTAATTTAATTGAGAATTTTTATGCAGATTCAAAATGCAGAATTAAGATTTTTTTAGTGGGTTGATTCTCGGCTTTTAGTCGCAAGTTTTTTTTTCAGTAAAAACGATTTTATTTTTACATATCTAACGTTATCAGGGACTTAAACTTGTTACAAAATTATATTTTCGTCTACTAAACCTCAGTGATTCTTGCCGAAAAAGTTATCGTGTATACAGTGCAAGTATTTTGTTCGTAATAAGTGTTACAAAAATCTAAAAAAGCCCAGAAAAAGAATTTTCAAATGTAAGCCACACATAAAATTATAACTTACACAAAAAATCCAACACATTTTACAATAGTTTGAAACAGAAACCACAACTTTTTCGGTAAAAATCACTTAGATTCAGTAGGCAATACACATACATTCCTACTTCAAAACTTCAGAAAATTTAAATCAGATGGCGCTGTAAAAGTTTTTAAGAAGGTTCGGATCCTTACTTACGCCTGCGCAACGTCTGGAGATGATTATATTCTAGTGAAAATCAATTTTAACAAACGATGGGCTAAACGGATTTGATGACCCTGATATCAACCCAAGCTAAGTACATTTTCAAAATCATATATTAATAACGTACCTATTCTAGCTAAATTAAGATGTTTTTAATCATAAATTATAATTTCAGTTTAAGATTATCGTAACAGTAAATATCCTATTTAAAAGCAAGATCTTAAAATTATGTTAAAAATGCTATTGATAGCTATATATTTTTAACTGATCGACCTTTTTATCGTTATTTAAATATGAACAAATCACGTGCTGAAAAATGTAAATGATTTCAACAAAAAAAATTTCAAAGTGTAATATCATGAAAACTAACATCATCCGATCAATTTGTGTTACATTGTCAATATTATTTTATTTTCCGGGATTAATTTAATTCCTCATTCCTTATGTAAATGTTCAATTGTTATAGAATTTCTTATAGCTCAAACAAAGGTGTGTTAGTGTGAACATAATAAATTTTGGGTGAATGCATAATGGGTAAGGTGCATAATTTCATGCATTTATGTAATACTGGTTAAATGGTACAAGTTGTTTTTTGTGTATTTTACTATCATCCCTCTTATTCTTGTATAGCATATTTGAAATAAAACAGTTTAGCATACTTTAGTGAAGGCTAATTTAAACACTATTCACTGGTTCAACCTGACCTCAGCTATTATTTAAAAAAATAATAAAACGCATTTGACATATCGTAACAGGATATGGAGCTTTTCAAATTAGGGTACAAGTGACTCAATCGATGTATCGTAACAAAGTTTGAAGTGCAATCCGTTGACGAATTATGATCAATTGAAAATTAAAAGTAATAGTCAAGTTCCACTTTAAATTAAAAAAAAACTAAAAAATTGAGATAATAAATCTTTCGCAATGAAACTTTCAAAACTTTGATAGCAATAAGCTTGCTTACTGTTCTTCAATAATTCACCTGCAGACTGTCCAGAAAGCATCATAAAACATAAACAATTGTTTTTATGTATATCAGATTTGATTGATTTAGTTTATACAAAAAGTAGCTACATTATAGAGTTCTTCATTGCCAGCGTTTTCGAATAGTTATGTTTATAGAAACATGCATTAATCATTATTTTCTGAACTTAAAAAACGAAGATATGCAAACCCCTAGAATTTAATCAAAGTTTTCAACCAATCTTATCAATATTCATCGTGTTTTTATAAAATCATACAACGTAATGACATCGGAGATAGTAAAATTTATATAAATTAAAGTAAAGTAAAACAAAATCTCTTTCATCATGCCTAACTTCACACAAGTTGAAAATTCAATTAATAGTTGTTCGTTTATCTACTCACGATTATTACTTCTTGTATATTTTTTTTATTTATTTTGATATCTTCCTTATATACTATAGGAACTAGTAAAAATTATTCATTGTAGTGATTATAACAATAAATTGATGATGAACTTAAGATTTCGTTTTATAATTTTCTTTTCCTAAATACATTTTTTTAATTCTTGAGTTTGTCTGTTCCTAATTTATTAAAATAACTTAAGACAGTTTTGAGACTGATAGAAATAATAAAGAAAATCTTGAACCATTTGATTTCTACTAAAAGTTGGGTACATATTATGGTTTTCTTAGGTAAGATTTGCACTCAAAGTTTCATAGCAGGATTAGATAAAATGATCATTGATTAAGAGCAAAAAAATCTAGACTTAACTGTGATTTTATAGTTTATCAAAGTATCAACACGAAATTATAGAAAAAAATTTTTAGTCTTAGATGATAGCACTAGTCAAAAGTGCCTCCTGATCATATCCTTTCACCCATACTTCCAACAACAATTTTTTGCTAGGATGCAGAGGTGACCTCGGTCCTAAAGCACGAGTTATGAATCTTTCAATCCTTTTTCTCTATTTTCCCTCTATCCATTGACTACTAGGACGTGGCCGGCGCCGTTATTGATGTTCAAAGAGAGAGCATCAGTTTTGTTCATTGTGAATGTGCTGTCAATCCCAGACACCATTCTTTTGACCCCTGGGCAAAATTGATGGCCTCGGTCAATCACGGAGTAGCAACCATTGGCGATGTGGAACTAGTTCTACTGAGCCACGCCAGCGATCATGGAATTCGAAATGTGTTAACCTTCATCAAAATTAAATTGATCTAAAAAATCTAATAGCATCGAATTTTTATTGCCTACTGAAAAAAATGTACAAAACATTTCGGGTTCAATGATTTAAGGTGGATGTGAGTAGTCGATCAAGCTAAGCTAAGCTAAGCTAAAAATCACTTAGATTCAGTAGGCATATGCAAACAATCCTTAACCAGATATTATTTTTTGAAATATTTGTTTTTATTTTTATATGAATTCATTTTTAAATTATTTATTGGAAATTTAACTAGTGAATCTGAATCAAAATTCCGAATGATGATCTCTGATATTTAAATTTTAGATCACAATTATGAAACTTATTAAGGTTTCAATTGTGCACTTGTCAATAAAATTTAACGAATGATTTCGTGTTGATTTGGAATGGCATTTCAGTAAATGATATTTTTAATTAAATATACAGTAAAGTTTGCATTATATCCGACGTTTCGGTCGCAGATTTGGGTCTATTTCAAAGGAAGTTTGAATTTTGTTTGTTGACAAAATTTTCCCGATAACATATTTGCTTGAAAAATTCAAAGAATAGTAAAAAAAAGTTATACTTAGAGCAGTGCTCAGAGTGCTCAGTAGTATTGTGAACACAATGAGATACTCTAAGTATCACTTTTTTTTTTACTATTCTTTGCATTTTTCAAGCAAAACTGGTTACAGGGAAAAATTTGTCTGGAACCAAAATCTGACCTTGATTTATAACTCGATTTGGAACTTGGGTTTCTCCGATCCTGTTTCTGACCCTGAACATGATCTTGATCATGATTCTGATGCTGATCTGGAACTTTATTGTGATGCTGATCTGTCGGAATCTGATTTGAATATTTATATGGAACCTAAATGTTATCCTGATGTTGAACCTGACTCTGATCCGAACAGAGATCCTAAACCCGATTCTGATCCTGTTGTGAAACCAAGATCTTATCCTAAGCTTAGGGTGGCCACTTAATTAATTTTTTAAATTCCCGCATTTTTCCCGACTTTTTCCCGCATGAACTCACATAATTCCCGATTCTCATAAACTAAAAAAAATCAATCACAAAAGCTTTATTTAACCTTTTTACTTTTGATTAGTGAAATAATTGTCAATTTTTCACTAACACCAAAAGTCATAGCCATTTAAGAACTCTTAAATATGCTATGATTTCTGAAATCCTTTGATTTCATAATTAAAAACTTAACTGTGACTCGCTTCAATTCTGCGCATTTTCTTATTTTCACAAGAAAACCAGTTCCGAAATCACCAAGATGAGAAATGGCACACATTTTGAAACCAATTAGAATTGGAGCCGTTTTGAGTAATTTATAGAAATTTTCAAAGCAGTGATACTAGCAGAAAAAGTAAGTAATTTCCCATCCGAAACATATTGTTTTTTAACAATAAAGTTATTAACACAAAGTGGAAAGTAAAAAAGAGAATTGTAGTAAAATTAATTCTAAACATTAAAATGGCACATTTCTAATGAAGAACATTTGAAGATTCAAGTCCATCGCAAATAAGTGCAAACAAAGGTGAATTTAAGCAAGAAATCAAGTAATGTGTTTCTCGTTGATTTGATCCATACAAGCACAATGATACCCTAATTCGGAAAAAAAGTCGCGAATGCCATAAAAATGGTAAAACGACTATAATCGAAACTAATTCGGAATGCTTTCCCCATAATAAACCATCTGAAAATGTTTCCTTACTTTATATTCTATAATAGAGACAAATATCAGTTCGCGTCAAGCTCCCGTCGCGTGTGGTGCTGTTTTCCTCGTTGTCCGACGCGTTCTATATATTTGAGTGGAATTGAATCAATCATTGTGATAAAATGTGGAGTTATTGTGAAAGTCACTGCTATCATGGTGTTTTCTAGTGATTCGCGATACCTTGATCGTTATCCAGAGCCAGCATTTGGAAGCATTAATGTGGATTTTCGCTGAAAAACATTAATGTGGATTGTCGCTTTATGTTTCCGAAACATGTCCGAGCAAGTGAGGCGGTATTCACTGTCAGCGTCATACGATGTTTGCTAGGTGTTGGTGTAGGTGCTTGGAGGTTGAAAAGTTTTGGCAAAGTAGGCGACAAGCAGTTTGAACGAGCAGGAAAGTGATGGTGACAAATGAATGAGCTGAAAGTCAATGTGTGTCAGTGTGTGTGGGTATAAGCTTCGAAATGGATAGTTCATCAGTGACGAATGAACGTTGAACGTGGGCAGTGTCAGCAAGATGGATCGGCATTTGCGAGGACTGGAAGCGGGTGAGGATGTTCCATTAAGGAATTTTTTTCATACTTTTTGTCTTTTTATTCGCTGCTTTGTGTATATGGTGTTGGATATTTTAACTGTTTTTCGCATTGCATGCGGCGGCCCGTACATTGAGATTTTTCACCACTTGCCTCATGGGAAGCGGGTCCCGTTGCTACGGGTTGTGCGAGAGCTTAGTCTGGATTCACAATCTGGATGCCCTTATCGTGTATAAAACTAGAAAAACACCACATTCGCAACACTACCCCTAGCGATGAAAGAAACATGCCCGGTCACAGTGATGTACACGTGATAAATGTTGTATTGGTGAACGGAGTGATATTCATGCGTTTATACAGTAGTTTACAGTAGTTACCACATAAATAGCGCCATTCTACTTAACATTCATTATTCTTCAAAAATAATTATCGCACTTCGTTTTCAAAATGTCTTTCACATTCCTAATTATCGAATACATAGATTGTAGGCTTGGATGGAAAAAAAAATCTATGATACATTTTAATAAATTGATACCATTACAATTCAAGGTGTTGTTAAAAAAATCAATTCAAATATTAACAATGAACATCAAGTATTCTTATTTTAACATCATATTGTATATTATTGAACTACTATATTATTTTAAATTGTATCATATTATTTAACATTACATTAAAAATTTCATAATACATTATATTATATTACTACATTATTTTATATTGTATCATATTATTTAACATCATATTTAAACACTTTTCTTGAATTTAACAGATTATATAATTTATTTGTTGATATTCAAATATTTCATTATTTTACGCGATGAATGCAATAACTATGTTTTTATCTTTTTTTTCCAGTATATTCATAAATGAAACTTATTATTTATATCATATTCTTATTTCAATATAATATTATGATATAGATTTAAGGAAAATTTCAAGATTTGTGAGGAACAATCAACAAGGAGCTTAACGGAACTGGACTGTTCTTTCATCAAGGAAATGATGGAGGAATTTAGGACTATCGAACCTTGATATTGCTGCCTGTTAGATTCCCGATCCATGAATTGGACGATATCCCTCCTGGAACGCTCTCCATTAGAAAAGCTAAGTACTATTTTTTTTTTTAGTCTTTTATAGCGTTTTCGTATATTTTCCCCTCTCACGTAGGCAGTAGCAAACTTCATAAACAATCAAAATCGTCGCCGGGGATGATGCATACATTATATGCGTCGTTTAGGGTGAAGATTTTGTTTGTTCATGAGGAAAAAGTGTACTCCGTGTCAGTGGAAAATAACCAAAAACGCTAAAGGTTAGCTCAGAATTTGAAAATTCACAGTGATACAATTTTAGCGTTTTAGTGAAAATGAAAAACTTTGACTTTCATTTTCGTCGGGTTAATCGATTTGAGTCAATCGTATAGTATATAGTTTCTGATTAACGACCTTAAGCATCATTATATTTCATTATATTAATTAGAATTACATCTGCAGAAAGTTGCAGTTATCATTAGAATTCCAATTTTGGTGGGATCATAAATCCTGGATTCCTCAACTTTGATTTGCTAAACCTAGAACTAATAATTAACAATGTTGGTAACTGAATACTAATATTTACATAAAGTAATATACGTTTTAACAAAATTTAAAAGGGTTTATCTGATACATATTTGATACATGATGTTTAAATTTAGTTTGTTAATCGTTAAATAAAAGAAATTCAGTCAACATTGTTTTACTAACAGATATTTTTTTACTCTGATATCATTTTTTTTTTTCAATTTGATTCTTCAAATTTGGAAGTTAAAAGTATAAAAACATTATGCATTTTCAAATTTCTGAGTGTCGTTAGGAATGAACATATACGTAGTACAATGTATAGGCTTCGATTTTTCACATCATAACACTAGTCAAAAGTGTATCCTGCTCATATTATTTTCTCCCAAACCTCCAACCTTAAATTATTTTGCTAGGATGCAGAGGTGACCTCGGTCCTAAAGCACAAAATTGATCTTTCATCCCTTTCTACCTTTTCCAAACTATCCATTGACTACTAGGACGTGGCCGGCGCCGTTATTGATGTTCAAAGAGAGAGCATCTGTTTTGTGCATTGAGGATGAGATGCTAATCCCAAGCACCATTCTTTTGATCTTTGAACAAAACTGATGGCCTCGGTCAATCACGGAGTAGCAACCACTGGCAATGTGGAATTCTTTCTACTGAGCCACGCCTGCGACAATGGAGTTCGAAAGGCTTTAAAAGTAATGTGGAAACAATAATGGAATCACTTATTGATAAATAAATAAACCTTACTATTGTAGGTAGAGATTCATGATGAAGCATTTCGGGTTCCATAGTTTAAGGTGGATGTGAGTAGCCAATCCAGCTAAGCTAAGCTAAGCTAAGCTATAATATTATGATATAGATTTAAATTGAATAATATTATATTAAATTTCATTATATTATATTATATTTTCAGCAAAATTACATTTTTATGAATAATTTCGAATCATTTTAGGTAACCGCCGTTCACATCTTTCAAATTATTTTTTGACGTCACTTTTAATAAATACATTTTCCTAACTTGTTCAAAACATTAAGACCAGGAGAAGACTTTATCTACAAATGCATTTTATTTAATTTTTATAATTAAATCATTTCATCATTCATTGTAGTTAATAGACTTAATTTTCTTATAATTTTTCATTATTTTCGCTATGTTCATTTATTGATTGAATTTAATTGATTTTAAGTCTGGCGAGTCTGGCGCAGTTTAAGGGTTCTTTTGTAATCTTATTTTTGTTTCAGGTTTTTATGAGCTACTTAGATTATTATCATCATCGTAGATTATGGACATAAATGTAGTTTTTTTTATTATATTTTATTTTCAGATGGATTTCCCCAGGTTAAATAACAAAAAGTTTATTTCAGAACACTATCAACATCTTATATTTTGAAACAAATATATTTTTATTTATTTCAAAGTAATCCTGGCGAGATTTGTATAAGCTGATATATTCACGATTTTCGTCTTGCAGCTCCTCTGACCAGTATGCAAGAATTTTTTCATTATAATTTATTGTTATCTCCATTTTAACTACATGTAAATTTCAGTTCATTAATTCTCATATTTCGTTTTCAGCCAATCATGAATAACCAAAATTACATTAAATAATTTTCATAAAATCTCTGTACATTTTACTATTAAATTTTATTTTCAGCACTATTGCAGTTTATCTGTATGTCCAATAAGTTGCATATGATGTTATAGGTTTGTTATTGAGGCGCTTGGGATCAGAGGGGTGCAAGTGCCTATATGATATTTTCGAGAAAACGCGCGTACAAGTTGTGAAGGTGCTCGATTTGTCATAAATTTTTTTTTTCGAATTCGAGCAGTAGTAATTCAATCGAAAAGTGTTCACTAAAATTGTTAAAAAACAGATGTACATTGAAACATGAGGAATCGTTAGGTAAACTTGACTCAAAATTGATGATTTTGGACTTGCAATCCTCTGATCCTGAGGGCCTCATTTGTGAATTGTAATTATTTATATTTAAAAGGGTTTGATAGAATGCATAATTTTTTACATAAATATGCAGAATGTCATTGTCAACATAACAATTTTTTTTTTAATCTTAAGAGTCTTTTAACTTTTCAGAACAAGCAGATACAATAATGGGAAAAATATTGCCGAGCACATTTTCTTCTTCGATTATTTCTTATTTTCAATTTAGCCGTATATTTACTTTCATCGATACACCAAATAACTTATATCATGTATTGGTATTATATTATTTTATTACATTTTGCTATATTATTACCGATCATACCGTTATATTGTATTATATTAAATAACACCAAATTATATTATATTCAATAACACCATATTATATTATATTACATTATATCACATTACACTATATAAATTTTATTGTTACAACGTATAGGGTAGGGGCATCTGGGTATCCTCGTTTTGCAAAGAGATTGGTTACCGTGTATGCTAGTTCCCATTTCGGATACTGGACGTTCCTCAATTTATGTCAAGGGAATTTGACATAGATGAGGAAAATATAGTATTCGTCTACCTTTTGCAAAATAAGGACGCACCCTCTTTTCGGAAGCCTTGAGGGCGGGATTATAATTTGCATGCTATCTTGGTTAGTCAACAATACGGTTATAGCTGCTCGAGACTTTGTCCCTTTCAACCCTGGATACCGTAAGTGCCTCTGCTTAAGATTCTGTTCCCTTGAAAGTCTCATTGAGTAGTTATGACTGTGTTGCGTGGTAACCAAGATGGACGCGCGGGTTATTTTCTTTGCCACAACCGCGGCGCTGCCGTAAACTCAAGGTGGATACATACATACATACATACATTCTATAATAGAGACAAATATGTGTAAAAAAGTTCACTGAAAATTCAAAATATTAAATTCAAATATTCAAAGCCCCAAAATTCAATGTTGCTTAAAGCGCATTTATTGAAAGAACTTTTTCATAGTGAACCGTTTGGGTTGAATTAAAATTAGTTTAAATTTTGTTAAAAATTCCATCAAATTACCTTTTTGCTGGTTTGGGAAAAATTAACTAGAAAAAACTTCAATCACTTTTTCTCAGAAGAAAATTTATTGCAGTTTTTGGAAAAGGTGATTCTTGAGTTGAAAGTTTTATTTTCAAAATATTTGTGATGCTCTACAGTTTTTCCAAAAAAGTGCACAAATTTATTCAATTAATTTATAAAACATATTTTCAATACATATCAAAGATTCAAGAGTTAATAGGACAAAATGAATATTTGGAATAAGCACCCAAAATTATGTAAATTAGCTTTTATAATATATTTCCTTTTGAAATAAAAAAAATCATGAATGAAGTATGAGGAAGAATGACCTTGATGGGGTAAATTCCTATAAAAAAGAAAAAAAAATGAATAAAGTATCAATTTCAGATAGTACAAGGCAAAAAATTCACATTTTTCGACATGCATAAAATTTAAGAGCTGATTTTGACTGATTTGGGAATGCTGAATTCATATAATTTCATTATTTCAGCTCTCGTTTCTAAGATTCAAGGCTAATGTTGGAAAATAGGTAAACAAAATCATTTAATAAATTTAAAAAAAAACTATCAAATGAAACAAAGATTTTGGAAATAAACGTTTCAAATCAATGGTCAACTCTCTCGATGACTGCGAGTAATTTTAACTTCAGAGAAAAACGTACATTATTTTTCTTATGGCTTTTTTCCAAATCCGAAAAAATTCAGGAATTTAATGAAATTTCAGTCTTCAACTAAGGTGTTTTATAAATAAATCCTTAATATAAAAAATACTTTAAAATGTCCTTTTGAAATGTCAGAAAAAGTTGGATTTTTTTAATCAAATTTTAAAAAAATTGAAGGAATACATTTACTTTCTTGTGCCCAACCCCGCCTTTAGGCGACATTTTTTTAAAATGTCGTAAAATTGCATCGAATAGTTGTTTTTATTTATTTTATTTTTTTTGGCTAAATGATTAAATATTGTTGTGTTAAGATTCCGTAATGATGACAGCTGTTTGACATGCGCGTGGCATTCGCTATAGCTAAGAGAAGCTTAAAAACCAATAAAACCAAGAAAATGGCCCATTTTCATTCCATAATTCAGCATTTTCTAATTTTCAGAAATCATAATTTCCTAAAGTTTTATTTATCTAAGAAAAAAAAAATTACAAATCTGGCGCCTTGAATGTAACAAAGATGCTGGATTGATTTAAAAAAGAAAAAATTGGTTAAAAATGATGGAATAAATAACTTGCCCAAGAAATTATTTTGATGAATGAAATATGATCAAAAATGATGGAACAATATTGTTTTTCGTAGAACGAATGTTGCTTGTAATCACAAAGTACAACTTCTGTGAATTTTCCAGCGAAAAAAAGATATTTGGATTTTAGAGGGTTAAATAGAATATCTGAACATTGGACATTCTAAATAAACAACACTTGTTCCGTTAGCGTTCAGTTTCTAAAGTTCATGAAATTCCGCAGTCTTGTCTTATCCAAGATTTTCAATTTAGAACCCATTAAGACTTAGTAGTGAGCTATAAAACTCACATAATCAACGAGCTGTGCATCCCATAAATTCAATGATTTCTAGCCCATTTGCTTCGTATTCGCTGAGCTTAGCTCACACGCGCTCGCTTCTCACACTTGAGAGATCATATCGCCGTCAGTTGGCGAATTGAAAGTTTTTTTGCCAGCTACCTACACTTAGATTGACTAGTGGGTAACAGTTAAGGTTGCCATCTTCTCGGAACTTTTCTAAAGGGAGAAACTTGCTGGCAGTGGCTTCAGGTGTTGATGAAAACAACGGGACGGTGCACCCTAATTGATTAAACATGTTGAACTTCAAATGTAGCCCTAGAGATTCGCACCGAACGGACCTTATCGGTAGGTTTCGATGCGGGGGTGCGGAAAAATATTGACCGAGGTCGTAAATTCGCTAGCCATGTTACAAATGGAAACCCCTTTGGGGAGGCTTCTGCTAAATCAGAGCACCCATTGTCTATAGTCAGTTTCCGAATGAAGGGGTTCAAAACTACAGGTGTCTGCTGAAGTTTAAAATTATTAAACAAAAATTAAATTTCTTATGTGTGTTGAGTACTTCTGACTCTAGTTGTAGAAGATTTTTAAAGTTGAAAATATTTTTAGAAGTCTGATTCGAGAAATCCAGCAACGTCTGTACTGAAGTACAGTGCACTTATGAATCAAAGCAGCGCGTTTGATTTGTGTGTACTTTGCCCTGCTGGAGATGCTTCTCCGGTTTAGAGTAGTTATACATAGTTTCACTTCCGCGGCCATTGGCTCGGGTGTGTAGTCGGATTCCAAAGGTTATAAGCGAACATGTAGCTTCTGTTGTGGTTTAACTCAGCCGGAGAGTGGCGGCTTGTATTAAGTTCCTGAGAGAAACAAATCAATTCATTTTACTATGCAGCTACTATCGTGTACCGCGCTTCAAATCGCTAACCCGCGCGCTTCAATTAGAATTTTAAATTGAATGTGAAATCAATGCTGTCATTTATTTAATCGTTTCAGAGCTTATCAATATCGGTACATAAAAGAGTGTATCAGATTTTTTTTCTGTAAATTTAACAGTTTGGAGCGATTAAAAATTATGAAAATTATGTTGAATATAAGACCCGATGCTTCTTCATGACAACACCTTTAACAAAAAAAATCAATTTAAGAAATTTACTTGTGTAATTTTTCATCTCAATCCGATGCCATACTTAAATACTGTCAATTTAAACTTTGTAAGAAAATGATGCAAATGTATTGTTACGATGTGTAATGCAGAAAAAAATCCACTGTGGGCTAAGCTTTGTTGTTACAATGTGTAATGCTGGGATGTGAATTGTAACAGATAAATAATAGCCAATGTGTGTAGAGCTCTATTGTTACGATGTGTAATGCTTGGTTGTGTAATGTAAGAGACAAATAAAAGCCACTGTGGGCTGAGCTTTGTTGTTACGATGTGTAATGCTGGATTGTGTTATGTTCAGACAAATAATAGCCTCTGTAGACTAAGGTTTTTTGTTACGATATGTAATGCTGGGTCGTATAATGTAACAGACAAATATAAGCCAATGTGGGCAAGAGGTTGTTTCTATGATGTGTTATGCTGGATTGTAACAGATAAATAAAAGCCACCGTGGACTGAGCTTTGTTGTTACGATGTGTAACGCTGGATTGTGTTATGTTTTAGACAAATAATAGCCACTGTGAGCAGAGCTTTGTTGTTACAATGTCAATGTGTAATGCTGAACTGTATAATGCTAAGTTGTATATTGTAACAGACAAATTATAGGCACTGTGAGCTGAGCTTTTTTGTTACGAAGTTTAATGATAAGTTGTGTAATGTAAAAGACAAATGATTGCCACTGTGGACTGAGGTTTGTTGTTACGATATGTAATGCTGGGTCGTGTAATTTAACAGACAAATAAAAGCCACTGTGGGCTGAGCATTATTGTTATGATGTGTGATGCAGATAAATAATAGCCACTGTGGGCTGAGCTTTGTTGTTATGATGTGTAATGCTGAGTTTTGTAATGTAACATACAAACAAAAGCCCCTGTGGGTAGAGCTTTGTTGTTATGATGTGTAATGCTGGGTTGTGTTACGAAACAGACAAATAATAGCTACTGTGGGCAGAGCGTTGTTTCTACAATGTTTAATGCCGGACTGTGTAATATAACAAGCAAATAAAAGCCACTGTGTGCTAAGCTTTATTGTAACAATGTGTAATGCTGGGTTGGGTAATATAACGAACAAATATCAGACAGTGTGGGCTGTGTAATGCTGAGTTGTGTTATGTAACAGACAAATGATAGCTACTGTGGTATAAGCTTTGTTGTTACGTTGTGTAATGTTAAATTCTGTAATGTTACTGACAAACAAAAGCCACTGTGGGTTGAGCTTTGTTGTTACGATGAGTAACGCAGACAAATAATAGCCACTATGGGCCGAGCTTTATTTTTACGAATGCTGGGTTGTGTTATGTAACAGACAAATAAAATCCACTGTAGGCAGAACTTTATTATTACGATGTATAACGCTGGGCTGTCTTATGTAACAGACAAATAATAGCCACTGTGGGCTGAGTTTTGTTGTTACGATGTGTAATGCTGGACTGTGTAATGAAACAGAAAAATAACGGCCACTGTGGACTGAGCTTTGTTGTTACGATGTGTAATGCTGGGTTGCATTAAGTAACAGACAAATAAAAGCCACTGAGACCAGAACTTTGTTGTTACGATCAAGGTTGCCGAAATCACAGAAAAATCTATAATTTCACAGAATTTTGAGCCAATTTTCATCACAGAATCTGTGTCACAGAAAACAGAATTTTGGAAATATTCACAGATTTCACAGAATTTCAAAATTTGGACGTGTTTTGCAAAATTTAAACTTTTAAGTCAATACAAAGTTTGGATTATTATCTTTGAATTGAAAAAAATTGATAAAATTGGTAATGTTAATTGTTTTTAATTGGGTAAAATGTAAAAAACACGCAATTTGAAATAATTTTTGATAAAAGTAATGGAAAAAGCATTACAGAAAACCGTCACAGAATTTTTTGGTTAAATCACAGAAAGTCAGAATTTTTTTTCGTCAAAACATAGAATTTTTTTCGGCAACCTTGGTTACGATGGGTAATGCTAGACTGTGTAACGTAACAGGCAAATAATAGCTACTATGGGCTGAGAAGAGTTTAAAAATAACTGGACAAAATGTTGGAAAAGCTTGTTTTTGAAAGAACACACATGAAAAAAAATGGTTGGATTACTATTCCTGATGCTATAAAGTGCCGTGGACCTTTGTTAAGCATGTTCAACTGATGCTAGCCATCAGGCCCGTGCGAAGGACGCGTTCATGGGGGGGGGGGGGGGGGGAGGGGTATCGAAATGCTAATTTAGCTAGAAATAATAACAGTACCACAAATTCAAAATAAATTAGAAAATTGATTTCAAAAACCATTTTTATACCCATAACCATCAGACAAACTCGCAAAAATTATAAATTTTACTTCAATTTTTAGTTTGTTTCGAAACACCAGAAAACGAATGCAAATTTATATTACAAATAAACAAAAATTTAAAGCTTTGAACATAAACATCAGTTTTCAGTACATCAAGTCTAACACCAGATTTAGAAAAAGAGATTAAAATTGCCAAAAAAATCAGACTAATCAGAGATTAATCTCGATTTAAAATTGTTAACAGAATGATTAAAAATTATAAATTTTGTCATATTTATTTATATTTCTTTTCTTAAAAATTCTTTTTTTTATTTTGTAACTGGTACGAAACTGATAATAAACATAATAAGGAATTCCAAGTTTTGTTATAAATATTGAAAGTTCAAAGGCAATACTAATTGAATTAACATTGCGCATTGGGAACTTCGAATATTTTTTTTTAACTTTTCATTTGTACGAATATAAAATTCGGTTAATTAATTTGAAAATTTAAAAAAAAATTAAACGATAAAATTTGGTAAGTTTATTTAAAAATTCAAATTTAATGCATTAAATTTCTCAGCCTTATCAGTAAAAGCAATGCTCTTTTTGTAAGAACATTTCTAGATTTTGACAATATTTTATTTCTTTGAGGGACTTGTGGTTAAAATGCATCTCACCAAATTTTACTCGCTCATTTTCAATATCTTTTCATTTTTTCTTACTTTCTATCCGCCTATAATTTTCGTAATCTTGAAATTTTCCCACTAAATCAACATAACTTTCACCAGTAGAGTCGATAAATTAAATTAAAAAATAAAATCACGGTGACTTCAAAAATTTGTCTAAAATATGAAGATAAAAAAAAACAGTTTTTAATATTGAAGATTTTAAGATTGTCTTTTTTAAAAACTTCTAACAATTTCAAAAACTTATTTATGGCATTTATTTGATAACTGAAGAGACAGCACTTTGATGCCTATGTTTAATTGAGTTATTTAGTAGGTATTGGTGTCCTGAACTCGAATATTTTGTAAGGTTTTGTTTACCACCTCTCGTTTTGGTGATATGGTAATTATAAGTTTAAGAAATGAGTTAGTTTTGAGTGCAATCAATCATTGATAACTGATGAGCTCACAAATCCAAATGAAAGAAAAAAAAAACTGATTCTGAATTTGTTTACTAAACTTTACTCAATCAAGAAATAATATTTTGATGGTGATGATGATGAAGATTGGTTTAAAAAAAATCGAATTCTACAGTTTTCAAAAATTTGAAATGACCAGTATTTCACGACTGAAGAAAGTTTTTAAAAACAAAAGTTTTTTTTTCATTTAACAAATTTGTTGAAATTTGCTAAACGATTTGATTTTTGCTATTTTTAATATCTGAAATTCAATGTAGTAAATACTTCTTTGAAAATTCGTAAAAAATCAATTAACAGAATTGGGAAAATTTTACAAATATAAAACTTCTTTAAAATTACGCCTATTTTCAAAAACTTCCGAGCACAAAAATAATAAAAACTTAACTCTTGAATTCATTTCACCTCAGAAAAATGTTAATTTTGTGACCCAAAGTTATTTGTCAAAATCCATTTGAATTTGGAAAAAACAAAACAAACAAAAAGCACAAAATAAAATTGATTTCTTCAAGAATATTTCATATCCGCATAAAATTTGTAATGATATAAGGGGATTTTTTTTTATTATCTGACGGGTTTGCGCCGGGGATCTTCGGATTTTCTCCAAAATTTCAAATGTTGTTCGTTTCAGCACCATAACAAAACATATATTTTTGCAGATTTCTAAGATTTTTATTTTTCGAGTTAGATAACGTTTAAGTTTTTCTGAAAAAAAATTACCCTTTTTCAAATGGCCATAACTTTGTCAATTTTCAACGTAGAATAAAAAATAGCACATCAAAACGCATTAAAATTTTACCAGCTATCCAAATAAAATATTAACAAAAAATTATGTATTGATTCTGGGTATAAAATAAAGGAAATATGTTAGAAACAACGTCCAAAAGTACCGTCTGCACCACCAAAATTTTTGAAACATATTTCATTTTATAGTCCTATTAATTTCACAACTTTCATTTGAAGACACCAAAGTGGGTCAAAAACTGCTTCAAGAGTTATGAAAGAAACAGTGACAATAAATCTCTTTTTTCACGTCAAAAACTAACAATTTTCGAACAACTGCACTCACATATAGGGACTTCTTCTCTTATCGTACGCATGTGCACCGGGAGTTAAAAATCTGCAAAAAAATACCATTTCATAGTCGAATAAGTTTTACAACTTTCACCTAAAGACACCAAAATGAACCCAATCACTCCTTCAATGGTTATGGAAGAAATAAGGACCATAATGTATTCTTGTGCTCGCGTCAGGGTATAACGATTCTCGCACAGTCACGCGCTTATACGCAGGACACCATTTACACAAACGTTCATTCTTAGGCATACTCTAGAAACGATTGTTCTTTGATCTATCAACTCTGCACCCGCACTGGGCACTAGACTGAGTCGATTTGAGGTCATTTTGGAATTTCTCAAACCCTGGGGTCTTAAAAGCTTCGTTTTGGTCCAAAACTCATCCATGATTTTTTGCCGAATTTTTAAGTAACGTTTACATGAGTAAATTTGGACTTTTAGGTTTGTATGGGAAAATTGAATATTTTGTACTGAAAAATCAACATCATATTTATTTCGTCTGTGGAACCGAGCCAGCTGATGATTTTTGTGCCAATTTATAAAATTCCTCAACGAAATTTTCCGCTGACCAACTTTGTCGAAGACCATAACTTGGTATCTTATTAGGAAAAAAAGTTATTAGCTTTTTAACAGGGGTATGTCTTTTCGCATTGATAAACAATAAATTCAATTGACATCACTGCTTGAGCCTCGCGAAGTGTTGCATGGAAAGTATTCACGCAATACCTCGCTAGGCACCCTGCAGGGATGTCAATTGAATTTATTGTTTATCAGTGCGAAAAGACATACCCCTGTGAAACAGCTTATAACTTTTTAACCTAAAATGATACGAAGTTTTGGTCTTCGACAAAGTTGTTCAGCGGAAAATTTCGTTGAGGAATTTTATAAATTTGCACAAAAATCATCAGCTGGCTCGGTTCCACAGAAGAAACAAAAATGATGTTGATTTTTCAGTTCAAAATATTTAATTTTCCCATACAAACCTAAAAGTTCAAATTTACTCATGTAAACATTACTTAAAAATTCTGCAAAAAATCATGGATGAGTTTTGGACCGAGACGAAGCTTTTAAGACCCCAGGGTTTGAGAAATTCCAAAATGACCCCAAATCGACTCAGTCTACTGGGCACCTCGATTTTAACAATAGTCGCATCGCTAATTTACGTTCAATCGAGCATTTGAGTACGTATTTTTAATAATACGATTGGAATTCCTGAAACAATTGAATAGAAATTAGCTGAATGAAATTATTCGAAATCAGGGCCGTAGGAAGAACCGGCTCATGGGGGGGGGGGTTTTGATGGCATTTTTTTTCTTATAACATTTTTGTATGAACAATGCATACACAAGTGAAAAAATGTATATGTGCTAAGCACAAATAATCCATGTTGCAGTTATTTTGCATTAAAAATTATTTATTTTTGAAAATAAGTCGTATAAGAGCTTTTTTTCGTGAAGCTTAAAAAAATATGGGGACTTGGTGAACCAGTTGTCTCCTGAGCTGATGTCCAAGAGTAAACATCGAATAAAAAAAACAAAAAAAAGGATTATTTACGCTTCAGTAAAAAAAATATGTTTCACTCACTTACATACATTATCAAGCTAATTTATTTGAACCACAAGCAGAACTATTGTATACATGGGTGAAAATGTATCAAATATTCAAATAATAATAAAAAATTAGATTTAAGGTTCAAATAAGGTTTATTTTCTAATCTTGTAATCTCAATTAAAAGTTAAGATTTTAGTAAGAACCTTTGAATTTGAAGAATCTTCAACATATGTAAATTATGTAAAATAAAATTTCCAGCTGATTTTATACCTTTTTCATTTTTAAAATAATGAAACCGCGATCTCCTTCTTCAAATTGAAGCAGCGACTGAACTTAACTGAATTTTAAAATGATAATTAAATATTGATTATTAAACTTAAATTTGAGCTTAACCTGAATACAAACCTTGAATTTAACTTTTAAGTCTGAAGTCTGAAAGACTGAATATTAATTCCAGATGAGAAATCCTATGAATTCAAACCCTAAAAGCGATATTTGTATCAGAACTCTTAACCAGAAAACTTAAACTTTATTTTGAATTTATGGTTTTCAATTTTTTTTTATTAATGAACTTATAAAGACAAATAAAATTGTGCATGGTGAAATTTTTTCACATTTTTCAATTCTGGACTCATGAAATTTCTCACGTTTCAACTCTGAATATAAATTTAGGATTAAAAATTCAGATCCAAGTCTTCTATCGCTGTCTTTAATAATCTGAAGAGATTTCAAATACAAAGAAAAATCATTTGTTCATTAATTCGAAGCTGGCTCCTTCTAAATGGTTTGAATTTTAAATATTTACTTTGCATATTCCGAAATTATGAGTTTCGAATATGAAAAATTCGTCACATTTTAGATTGAAAAGCAACACCAAGGTTCAAAGCAAGATTCTATACCAATGATGATCCAAACTGAAAATCAAGAACAATAAACTGGATAATAACTTGATATTTTTCCGCAAGTATCTGGGCTGAGAAAATCCAGGAAATTTTATCCTAAAACCTTGCGAATTAAGGGCATATTATTTCAAATTTTTTTCCAAGAATCTGGCGAATATGCTAGAAAATTTCGGAATTATTCCATTAAAAGCGAGAAGAAAAACACATGGGAAACTGTTTTTATTTTTTTTTTCAAAACACATCAGCCGATTCCGAATCATAAGAAAAATCAGGCTTCTTAAAAATCGTTTAAGTTATATTTTGACAAAATTTGTTTAAAAACGAATATTTAGAGGCAATATACATAATTTTAAGGAATCAATTGAAATTTTCGTATTATTTTGCAAATAGAGTGAGAAAATCTTGTCAAAATCTGGATAATCTGGTAAGCTTAGTCTAACTTTATTGAGATTCAATATTTGGGACTAAACTAGGGTTACCATACGTACTCTTTTAAGAGTACATGTACTCTTTTTCGATTGAAAAATGTGCGTACTCTTCTTTTTGTGAAATTTAACAAAATGTACTCTTTTTTTATGAGAGCCATTTAATCAGAAAAATAAACTTGTTTGTTTCAGTATATGAAGTGTGTTTACCACATCTTATACAAGAAATACGAAAGAAATGCAACTTACAAAAATTTTCAATACCTTACCTAAATATCCCGTTTTCATGAAGGCATTTTTAATCGTAATTTACAGTGATCGCAATAAACGCCTTTGAGTATGCAATCAACCCCCGAACAGTTAACAAAGGACAAAAAAGCAATAGGCTCAAATGCTTCGTAGAGCACAAATCTAACATGTTATTTGTTCAAAAGAAATATACGTGCCTAAAACTTCTTCTTGAAATCAAGTATTTTATCGGGTTTGGTGTGGTTTGTCAGCAAAGCATCACATGCTTCTTTTCCTTCGAATAATCCTAATAGGAATAATCAACCACTGACTAGTTTATTTTTATTGTATATGAAAATATGAAAAAAAATTATAATTATCAAATACCTCTTACCTAAGCTTTCCTGAAATTTTTCTGAGCGTTTTCGAGCTGGGCAAATCCGTGCATTTTTACTCAAGAACCTGTCAAAATCCGGGCATTGGTTTCTAAAATTTTCCATAAAAAACCCAAGCAATATCCGGGAAAATCAGACCAAAATCTAGGCTTTTCTCATACAAATTCAAAAGAAAAAGTGAAAAAATGTAAACGTGAAAAAAATATTTTTTATTGAGTTACATCAGCGATGTTCAATTCAAATTTTACATTTCCAAAAAAAAATTTGCACGTGTATTTCGATGGAACAAGTTCAAAAACTCATGCATAATATAAAGAAAAATGTAATTTTTGTTTGGATTTTGCTTCGGTTTGGGCAACCGGACCGACCGGGCTTTTTCTACTTTTTATTCTTTTTATTCTATGCTTAGTCATACCTATTGCTCCCAACAAATTGGCAGTATTTGAATGACTTTAAATACCTCTTATTTTTTTTATAGAGTTTTTCTTACTCTTTAGAAATTTTCTTCATTGTACTCTTTTTAACATTGCGGGATATGGTAACCCTAGACTAAACTATCAACTATCAACAAGTGAGATTTTTTTTTGAAAAACTGTTGTAGAATTGTGGTCCTGGGATGAGATTTCGAGGTTTTGGAGTCGAGATTGTTACACAATTGTTACTCTTGAATAATTTTAGTAGTTCATCAAAATTTGATTAGAAATTTCAAATTTTATGTTTAGTAAAGAAAAATCACTTGGCGTTTTTGGACCTTCATGGGGGGGGTCTAACCCCCAAAACCCCCCCCGTTCCTACGGCCATGTTCGAAATTATACATTTCTTATTTGAAGAAGTCATCAGACAGGTGTTTATAACAAAAAAAGATATTGTCATGTTTAGAATTTAAATGTTCTCAATTATATTTATTTAGCTAAATATCATAATAGAGGGTATGAATAACTTAATATTTGGGTAAAAAAAACTTGATATTTGATCCGGCCTAATTGTTGGTCAACAGATAGCGATTAGCGCTTTAAGCTTAAAGCGATTACTTTTTCGGCACGTTTAGCGTTTTTAATTAGCAATCGCTAACTTTGAATCAGTTAGCGATTCAATTAGCAGCGCTAAAGTTTCAGTTAGCGATGTCGAAAACTGCTTAAATCTGTTGGTTAGCTCGATTATAGCCTTTTCATATTCAGCGTTGGAAGCATAGATTTATAAACTCCCAGTTGTTTTCCAGTTTAAAATTTTTCGCCCAGCGGAGAGAGCTTTAGGGTCATTTATATTTGTTGTTTTTTAATGCTATCATTTCTCGCCATTCTTTTATGTTACTTCCTATATCATCACAAGAACCTTTTCCGAATGCATTAGGAAAAAACGACGATTTAACGAACATTAGCCATGCGACCATTGTTAAAATCGAGATCCCAGTGGGGGTGAAGAGTTGTAAACAAAGCACGCAGATATTATTTTATTGATAAGTTATTTCTCTTCTCTTTTGAAAAAAAAAAAAATAGATCAAAGAACAATCGATGAATATAATTGTTTCTAGAGTATAAGCGCGTGACTGTGCGAGAATCGTTATACCCTGACGCGAGCACAAGAATACATTATGGTCCTTATTTCTTCCATAACTATTGAAGGAGTGATTGGTTCATTTTGGTGTCTTTAGGTGAAAGTTTCAAAACTAATTCGAATATGAAATGGTATTTTTTGCATATTTTTAACTCCCGGTGCACATGCGTACGATAAGAGAAGAAGTCCCTGTATGTGAGTGCAGTTGTTCGAAAATTGTTAGTTTTTGACGTTAAAAAAGAGATTTATTGTCACTATTTCTTTCATTACTCTTGAAGGAGTTTTTGGCCCACTTGGGTGTCTTCAGATGAAAGTTGTGAAATTAATAGGACTATAAAATGAAATATGTTTCAAAAATTTTGGTGGTGCAGACGGTACTTTTGGACGTTGTTTTTAACATATTTCCTTTATTTTATACCGAGAATCAATACATAATTTTTTGTTAATATTTTATTTGGATAGTTGGGAAAATTTTAATGCGTTTTGATGTGCTATTTTTTATTCTACGTTGAAAATTGACAAAGTTATGGGCATTTCAAAAGAGGGTAATTTTTTTTTCAAAAAAACTTAAACGTTATCTAACTCGAAAAATAAAAGTCTTAGAAATCGGCAAAAATACATTTTTCGTAATGGTGCTGAAACGAACAAAATTTGAAATTTTTGAGAAAATCCGAAGACCCCCGGCGCAAACCCGTCAGATAATAAAAAAAATCCCCATAAACAATTTAAACTAATATAAACCAATTTTAAAGACGAGGTAGGGTTCATGACAAACATATTTGAGTTTTAATTCAAAAGGTATATTAAATTTAAAATTGAAATGGAGAATTAAAAATTAGTTTCAATTCTTGAGCGTCATAGATTATCATTGAATGAAATGTCTCAGACATGGAGTAAGATAGGAAGAAAAACCGCCGGAGGCGAGCCAATTTTTTGAGATGTCTGCTAACATCGTTTTTTAAACACCTTTTCATTTCTTGAACTGAAAATTTTAATAATAAAAAATCTCCATGGTTAAACCCCTAATCCCCCCTTCCGTTCGCACGGCCTTGCTAGCCATACACCTTTTACAGAATCTTCGTTTTATCAGTCAAAACAACATATTTTTTGCAGTAAATGGTTAAATTTGAAGCTCAAACATTACACTTTCTAATGTATACTAAATTAAGAAATTTAATTCATAGACTTTATCGGTGAAAAGTGATGTCTTTTTTAGTAAAAACATCTTAAGAATTTAATTTTGTATCCTTTTTGACGGATTGAAAGTTTGAAGAAATGAAAGATAGGGAAAATGAGCGGGTAGAATTTTTATTCAGAAGCATTATCATCACATACCAAATTTTTGTTCAGCACGGGCCAGATAGAACTGCACCTACCACCACACATTAGTAAGCCAAGCGTGGTTCGCACTACAAGCGAAAAAATGCAGTGCAAAACGAATGAACAGTTCGTTCGCACTGCAAGTTCCGAAATCTGAAATCTCGGATTTTTAATAACAAGTTCAGAATTGAATTTCAAGGTGAAGATTTGAGAGTTCCAAATCGATTAATTGTTGAAATCAAGATATTTAAACGAAGGCGTCCATTACAAATTAGTCATTCTCCATTCGAAGAAAACACTATCGGGAAACAAACCCACACTTAATGGAGTCACATTCGACGGTCCCCTCTGTTCGGAAATTGATCTATCGTCGGATAACACACTGACTGAACAAATTTTTCGGCCGAAATCTCAAGCTTCAAGCTTCAAAACTCAAATCCATTTAAGGGAATTGGCAAACGGTAGCAATCTTAGCTTGGTCTCGAACAAATCCACTTAGGGATGATCGCACCTCTCCGTGTGGGCGAGGCGAAGAAATGATTCAAGCTAGACCACCCACGTGCCAAACCAGTGTGGAATCCAGGGAATTTCACAAACCGAATGAGGCACTCCGTATCAGTCAGATAGATTAGTCTGGTATCCGGTATATTGCGGAGGTTCATCTCTATCAGTGGTTCGGACCTTTCAGTGAGTTTCTACGACGGATATTGAGGCAATATAGAAAATTTTATACCTTGGGTTCGTCTTCTGCGGTATCGTAAAGGTGTTTTTTTTTATTCGATTTTATATGTGTGGAGATAGACAAAATAAAGAGATGATTTTCTCCATGAATTTACGGTCCAATGGTCTAGTTTCCTAGAGATTTATTTTTAAAGTAAGAGCATGATTTACGCACCATAGGAAATACCTCAGGCAAAATGAGGATAAATTTCACAATCAACGAAAAAATTACCAGTTAAGCTGTTGGACGGTTGTCTATATTCGAAGAAACAAATCTCATAATAAACAACAGCAAAAAAAAGCGTTACCACCTTAATCTGCTCCATACTCAACTGAACTAGATTTGTTATTAACCAACTGAATCAACGAGAGTTAGGTTTATATATATCTGCCAGCAGCTACTGATCTCCTCCAGATACCCGAGCAAATCTCCAAGTTAGATGATGATTAAGGTGATTCTAATCAGCATCATCATCATCGTCTAACCGAGGCTAGTCGTTTAAGATTACTGGAGCAGGCAGAGGGAAGGCAAAATCCTGGCTGGAACAGGTTAAATTGTATACGAGCCCCGTTTCGTTGTCGGATTGTTTTGAGAAATAGTCTGAGCAGATTATAGGTAGAAGCTGCTGCTGCGGTTTTTTTTTGCTGCTACCGTTTTCATCAACGAATGTTTTTTTCCGGCTCCATCCAACTACGAGATAAATATCGGGGCCATTGTGTATGACTAAACGGACTTGGGTGTCCGACTGCCGAAATGATAATCTGGCTGAGCGGCTTACACGTGTTTCAGACGTCTTGAGTGTTTACTATGAAAATGCTACAAATAAGCTTATCATTCGGCCTGGGAATAGTATCAGTACAATAGTAGATTACGGTTATAATTAAAAATTTCATTGACGGTAGGAATGATTTGCATCAATTTCATTCATTCCACCTGAAGCGTATTCTGAATAGATATAATGAAAATAGGTATTTCTAAGATAATTAACTGCGTGCTGTACATGAGTGACTTCGTTGTGTAATTCAACCATCTTGATTAAATAAAAAAAACATAAACTATAAGACATTTTGGAAGGCCAAGATCTGTTGATTCAGAAAACATGGTTGAAATTCCTTAAAATTGGAGAAATTGCAAATACATGATTCCGTAAATTATGGGCATATTCTTGTTTCCTTCAAAAGAAAATGAAGAATTTAGAGACTCAGAAGTGGATGCTTAAACGAAATTTATAACCATTTGCTCGTGACCAATTTAAACATACACTACCGGCCTAAAGTTTGGGATCACCCCCTCATAAAACATAAAAATTTTGATCGACCATATCTCAGCCATCTTATTATATATTGGAATTCTTTTGATCTCATTTAAGAGATCGTGAGCAAAACCTTCTTTGTATGTGTTTGACAAAATGTTAATATTGAGTTTATATGACTTAAATTTAACTTGAAGTAGGGACATTTTTCAAAAACTAAACTTCAAATTCAAACCCGATTATCTCAGCCTCAGGGTGGGGTGGACCAAATTTCAAAATTCGTGTTGAATTCGAATCCTAAACTAAACATTAGTTTAGTTTAGTGCGAAAAATTAGCAGTGTATTTTTAAATATATAAAATCGCTACTTAAGTCATCGTCCAACAGTTTGGGATCACCCTTAAGTATGGTGTAAAGGCCAAAAGTTTGGGATCAGTCTTCTAAAACATGCGCTTTTATTTCATCTGAATCTCTGTTATCAAACAACGTATTGTTTATCTGGTAAGCTGATTTGGAAGCAAATGAGTTGATCTTGATTTATGGATATTTAGTTGAAATATTATTGAAGACTTACATCTTTAGAACTTTAGCCAAGGTTTCATCATTTTCTGATAATTTTCACTAAATAGTCCAACCGTAAAAAAAACATGCAAATTTGTTTTGAATATAACTTAGTTGTCTTAAAAGTTATTGCTGATCGGATGAGCTTATTTGAAAGCTTATAACCTGCACTTACTAATGAAGTAGTTATTCAAAGTAATAATCTAAAAATCATATGATATTTGTTATCATAACTTCATACTCACTCAAAAACTAATGTTCTAATTTTGGTTAGCGTTCTGAACATATACATTCGTGATATATTTTTTCAGCTAAGCCTTCCAAATTAACTGCAATTTTTAAGCTTGCAAATGAACCAATCCGATCTGCAATAAGTTGTAAGACAACTAAGTTATGGTCAATACAAACTTGCCTTTTTTTACGATCAGACTATTTGGTGAAAATCATCAGAAAATGATGAAACTTTGACTTAAGTTCTGAAGAAGTTAGTCTTCAAAAATATTTCAACTAAATATCCGTAAAGCAAGTTCAAATTATAAACTTCCAAATCAGCTTACCAGATAAACAGTACGCTGTTTGATAACAGAGATTCACTTGAAATAAAATTGCATGTTTTAGAAGACTGATCCCAAACTTTTGGCCGTTACACCATATTATGGGGTGATCCTAAACCTTTGGACGTTGACTCAAGTAGCTATTTTATATATTTTAAGTACATTGCTAATTTTTCAGACAAAATTAAGCAAATGTATTTTTATAAATATGAAAAAAGAATTCGAATGCAACTTGAATTTTGAAATTTGGTCCACCCACTCTGAGATTATCGGGTTTGAATTTGAAGTTCGATTTTTGAAAAATGTCCCAACTTCAAGTTAAATTATATAAATTATATAAACTTAATATTAACATTTTGTCAAATACATACAAAGAAGGTTTTGCTCACGATCTCTTGAATGAGATCAAAAGAATTCCAATATGTAATAAGATGGCTGAGATATGGCCGATCAAAATTTTCATGTTTTTGAGGGGGTGATCCCAAACTTAAGGGCGACAGTGTATGATGGCAAAATAGTGAGGATTAAAATGAATTTGTCTCTTTTATCTTGGTATTACGCTTCAAGTTACTTGCCTAAGTTACGACCTTTTTTGGCCAGTGGTGATGTCAAAAATGCCTCTATTATTTCTGACAAGCTAATCGGCAAACATGTTTTGCCGAAAAGCTGCTAGTTAACAGTCGTTTGAAGATTCTTCTACAGTTTCTTCTACAGTTACTGTCAGTAAAGCAAATGTTTCCGAAGAACCTTGCTGAACTTTTTATTAAGAGTGTTGTTCTTGTTAAAGCATTTCCACATTAAATTTGACCCGAGATATAGTTCAGTTCAAAATATTCTCCTTTGCTAGTCAATGTTGAAGTAGGCACGCACGATATTCTCAGGAATTTCATACCAAATCTTCTCCAAACGTGCGTGAAAGTATCAACAGTCAATCGTTTGGAGCTATCTAGTTTACCTACACGCTCGTTTTTATGCAACCATTTTTGAATAAAAAATAACCATTTTTTGATTTTTTTTTGCAGAACTACCAATATGAACATCGTTCATCAATATATGAAGGAACATTTTTAACCATATTTCTAGTTTTCGGATATTAACCGAAAAAAGGATGAAAATTTAACCTCAATCGAAAAAAGAACCGAAAAATATTGTCTCTTCTTGCAATCGTACCAGGGACAAGGTTGCTGAAAAAAATCTGTATTTTGACGAAAAAAATTCTGGCTTTCTGTAATTTTACCCAAAAAATCGGTGACAATTTTCTGTGACGCTTTAATGCATTAATTTCATTCAAAAGTCATGTCAAATTGCGTAATTTTATTACATTTTATTTAAGAAAAATCAATTAACATTACCAATTTTATCATATTTTTTCAATTCAAAGAAAATTATCTAAATTGTATATGGAAATAAAAAAAAACAATTTTGAAAAAACGTCCATAATTTTAAAATTCTGTAGAATCTGTGAATATTTCTGAAATTCTGTGTTCCGTGACACAGATTTTGTGATGAAAATTGGCTCAAAATTCGGTGAAATTATAGATTATAGAAATACTGTGATTCCAGCAACCTTGGCCAGGAATCGTTTTTGAAGCCGCTTTTTTATCCATTCTTTTAAAATTTGCTGTAGACTGCAGTTACCATGGATGGACGAAACAAATTTTAATCTCACGAAAAACATTGAATTGTTAAAATACAGTGATGAACATAGTTTTGACAATAAACAAAAAATTTCAAATTTAAAAGTTTCTTCTGACTATCATAGCTGCAAATTTTATCAAAGTAAAACTGCTTTTAAAATTTCAATAAAAAAAAAACCATTTTCAAACTTCTTCGCCAAATCAAATACGGTAGAAAAATAAACAAATTCTAACTTCTCCCCGAAAAGTCATTTGACGGGGTTCTAGCGGAGAAGTCATAAAAAACATAACTCGGGAAAATATCGAAAATGGTTACTTTTGAACCAAAATTGGTTGAACAAATACGAGCGTGTACATGTAACCCAGTGCAGAAAAGTCAAGGGGCTTCATCGCAAGCAAAATGGTTGACCACCCTTTCGAAAGGACAAAATTCGGAAAATTATTTCTCAAGTCAAGCCTTATTAGCTTTTGTCTGGAGAGACAGTGCAGAAACTTGTTGAGGGCAGTATAGTGCATTTTTGTAACATTTTTTAAAAATTTTCACTATTAGAACGGTTTTTTACACAGTTTTTGCAATTTACACGAATTCTGAGGGAAAAAAATTCTGTGCCCTTTTCAAAAGAAAACACTTGGAAAATTTTGAAGTAGGAAGAAGCTAGGTTTTGATGTCATTTTTTGAATTTCTAAAACCCTGGGGTCTAAAAAGCTTTGTTTGGGTTCAAATCTCATCCATGTTTTTTTTTTGCAGTATTTTTAAGTAACGTTTACATGAATTAATTTGAACTTTTAGGTTTGTATTTGAAAATTGAATATTTTGTACTGAAAAATCAACATAATTTTTGTTTGTTCTGTGCAACCGAGCTTGTTTATGATTTTTGTGCCAGTTTATAAATTCTCTTAAAGAAATTTTCTGCTGAACAACTTTGTTGGAGACCCTAACCGCGTATCTAATTGCAGGAAGTATTGCAGGAAAAGTAGTCATGCGTACCTCGCTAGGCTCCTAGCAGTGATGTCAATTGAATTTATTGTTTTTCGATGCCAAAAGACATTTCCCTGTTAAACAGCTAATAACTTTTTTGTCCAATAATATACGAAATTACGGTTTTCGACAAAGTTATTAGCGGAAAATTTACTTTAAAGAATACATAAATTGGCATGAAAACCGTTAGCAGGCTCGATTCCACAGAAGAAACAAAATTGTTTAAAATTTCCCATACAAACCTGAAAGTTCAAATTTACTCTTGTAAGCGTGACTTAAAAATTCTGCAAAAAACCGTTTTGAACCAAAAATGAAAAATGGGACTTTAGACCTGAGACTGGGAAATTGACACCTCAGACATGAAACTTCTTAGGTCTCATTTCCACTTCTCACGTCTCGCTTCTCACGTTGCATGTCTCACGTTGCATGTCTCACGTCTTTCTTATCATGTTTAACGTCAAATGGTTCAAACCTCACTACTCGCATCTAACGTCTCACTTATCAGTTCTCATTTCTCAAGTCTCACTTCTCACTTCAAACTTCTATCTTTTAATTTCTCTGTTCACACTTCTTACATCTCACATTTCAAGTCTCACTTCTCTCTTCTCACGCCTAATTTTTCACTTCCCACGTCTCTCGTCTCACGTCTTAATGTTCACTGCGCACTTCTTACTTCACTTTTCTTTTTTCAAATTTTACTACTCACGTCTTTTGGTAATATCGTTTGCCTCATGTCTGAAGAAAGGTTGTCAAAATCACTGAAAAGTCTATGATTTCACAGAGGTTTTAAGAAAATTTTGTTCTAAATCATTTGTATCATTTGTAGCCATTTGTAATGAAATTGGAATAAATAACATCACAGAAAATCATCACAAAATTTATGGGTTAAATCCTCGATAAAACAGATTTTTTTTGTCAAAACACACAGATGTTTTCCGGCCATTTTGCTCTTAGGTCACGTTCAGGTCTGAAATTTCTGGATTAAAATCTCATATCTCTGCTCTCATGTCGCAGATCTCAGGTTTCCGGTCTCAGATCTTAGATCTCAAGTTTCAGGTGTAAAGGCTCATGTCTCAGATCTGCCAAAAACACAGTGAAATTCGCAAAATTTGTTTGAACTGCTAGTTAGATACAGGAAAGTTCCGGACAATTTCAAAGAGAATATTTCAGAGTGTAGTGAAATTTACTGAAAATTATATTCGTTATTCATCCATACAGTCTTTAACCCCCTTTTTACAATTAGAGCAATATAAAGCTGGAGTCGCTAGAAATCTAACTTGCTATTTGATGTGTCGCTTTTTTTTTCTAAAATCTCTGAAACAACTATTGTGTATCGTTTGTGAACGATTAAGTTTTGCCACTTCGGCTGAAAGATTTTATTAGGCGTAATGTAATCTACTTTGACACAAATCCTGTGTAAAAACAGTTCGTTTTCGAAGTTTGTTTCTAAAAGTTACCTATCATGTATAAACGATTTTGACGGTATTCTCATTTCCTGAAGAAGACAAATTGAAGAGCAAACGAGAGCGGATTCCCAAATTAAGAACGAAATTCCTGAACATTGCTGCAACAACCATCGGAAAAAGATAGAGGGAAAAAACTCGATTGAACCTGTAAGTTTTGCAGCTAGTTGAAAGTTGATCTGTTGCTGAATGCCTGAAATAGGGCCTATTGAACCGAATGGCCGTCATTTATGGGATTGCAATAAAATCTATTGACGTCTTTAGACCGTAAATTACGAGATTTGCATATCGAAGCCAGTCGAGCAGGTTGACACTAAACTAGTAGTAAGGGAAAGATACAACAGGGCCGCAATCGTTAAAGAAAGTTGAAACTATCGAATTCAAATCGATATTTGCTCTAAGGTGGAGGAAAACTTCTCCCATCCCATGTTGATGTTGTATCTGCCCCTTGCCTTACGATTCAAAATCAACCTGCTGCAACATCCGACTGGAATCTGGAAGACGCCTTTCCTTCAAGCAGAAATCTACTAGACCAAATAACAACTATCATCAGCATCCCGTTCAAGAGTCGGTTTTTGGAATGGTTAATGATGGCAAACCTCCGCTAGATACTGTTGAAAGATAGATGCAGGAGACGATCGAACCGAAAAAAAATAGTTAAAGAAAAATCCAAACTGGAACCTGAACCGGGACGCAGATGAAGGCTCATTCATGTGTGTTCGGGCACCTTCAAGAGAGATTAAACCTCAGAAGCGAGCGGGAGAAAGATTTGAAAACATAAAAAAATGTTGCACCCGGTTAAAAAAAAAGTGCTAGCTACTTGTCTAGTTCCAGTAACTAACGCTTAGCAGCAGATTATCCCAACCAGGCAGCCAATGGAATCAGCATTTAATTTGATGGCTCTTTATAATAAATAACTGTAGCGGGATGCTTCCTAGCCGGTTTTACTGAAGGGAAAGACATGTGGTAAGGTGCATCGTTTCCTTTGCTTAGAATTTGGCAGATTTGGGTTAGAAGTGGCTAAAGTAACAAGTACAAGTAAAATGGTTTAAAAACTAAATGAAGACAGAAAAATTAAGGTTATATAAAAGAATTCTAAGATTCCTATTAAATACAACTAAAACGTATCTGAAAATTTAAAAATAATTACAAAATTATTAACTTTTGTAGGGATCTCAATTTTCTGTAATTATAAGCATGGGTTGATAAATAAAAAAAAAAAATATGCACATTATTACTTAAAAATAGCATTTTTTTTTAAAGGAAAACAACTAGTTCTTGTCTAATTTTATATACTTTAATTTGTTGGAAATCTGAGTTTGACAAACTGTGGATTGATCTCAATTAGCTTTAGAAGAACTTTATGGATAAAGAAAACTTGATTTATTCGATAAAATACACACCCCGTCTAAGTGCGGTGGTGAGTATTTAAATAACTTCCTTTTAATTTTCTTTTCTAAAAGTCATTTTAAAATGTTTGTAACAACCGTAGCATATATTTTTAGAACAAAATAAAATCTATCTACGATTTCTGAGGCTTCCAAAAAACGTTGTTTTTGAAAAAAATATATTCTATTTCCAAGTGTTTACTGGTGTTAAAGCCTTTTTCTGGTGTATTGACACCTGTTTGTCAACGACCAGTCATCATTACGGATTGTTAGGATAACATCATTTCCAAGAATTTACGTCAAAAAATTGAAAAATAATGGATTCGGTTCTATGTAATTTTATAAAACCTCGTCTAGAGGCGAGGTTGGGAATTAGATTGTTCGTTTTGAATTCTATTTACATTTCTATCTGAAATCTTTTTCCATTCATTTCTTAATTATTCACATTTTTTCACAATTCAAAATTTGCTTGATTGTATAAACTCCAATCTGGAACTTCGATGAGGTTTTTATCATGCGAACTCTATATTTAGCCCTGAGAAAAACTAGATCAATAAACTAGACCTAGAAACAACCTTTCTTTTCATCAAGTAATAAACTTGCATATAAATTGTCTGAAAAAAGGTGCAATATCCCATTTTTTTAAATTGTTTATGATACACACATATTTCTCAACTGTGTAAAAATAATTTGGAAAAAAAACATGAAATGAAGGGTTAAAAAACTCATAGTCTCATAAAAACATCTAGAACAATAAAGCACCAATCAGAAAAACAGATAATTTTGAGTTTTGTATATTTAGATATTTGAATTTTAGAACCTTATGTGTTCCTGATATAACATTACATTAAAGCAGATGAAGCCCTCAAAGCCAAGGAGCTATAAGTGCAAAAATGATCAATTTTAAGTTAATGATGCCAAATGCTTCTTCATATTTCCAACTATGTTGGGTGAATTTTTCAGATCTTTAGAATTTACGTTAGATTTGTAGTTACAATTTACAGTTAGTCGAAAAATGTATGAAATATGCCGCAAAACGGAAACTCAAAAGCGTGTTTTCTCGAAAGTAGCTTTTATGCACTTATACCCCTCTGGCTCCAAGGGGCTCACATACAAAACGTTTTAGCATTCCATGGAAATTCCAGAAAAATAAAACTTTTTTGAAATTCCTACCCGGATTTCGAACTTTACAAACAATTTTTTAACTGCTTTTTCTTAATACCAATGCAATATATTCCGATAACTAATTCTAAAAATTCATGCATGTTTTTTTTAATGTTTGCAGCAATTCTTAATGCAGAAAAATATAACCATTTTAATTTGAATAACGCATCTGAACATGGGCTTGTGATATGGCTCAGTTGGTAAGTCAGTTGCTTACTGGGCCGATGTTCGCGAGATCGAGCCCAAGAGTGAACATCGAATCGAACACGGTTGCACCGGATAGATTTTTCAAAAACGGTACGCCAACTGCAACGTTGATATAAATTCGCGAATGCCACGAAGATGGTAATGCGACTATAATCGAAACAAATAAAAACAACTGAACATGTTTAAACTAGTTATTTTGAAATTTAAAAAAAATATATCACATATATAACAATATATTAATTACATAATTTAAAAAAAACAAATGCTTATCTCACACATAAATGAAAAATCACTTATGGGAATTCCATGAGTAATCTCTAAAGTATTGTTCGTTTGAAAGTTCTAAAATTAATCAGTTTTGAGGAAATTCTATCATCGATGACAGATGAACTAACAAGATTGTTCAAAAAAGCAAACAGTCAAGGATGGTTTTGAGTATTTATTATTTAATCAAATAAATTTAACTATACTTTGGTTGAATATGTAAAATTTTATATAGGTTTAAAAAAAAAATACCAAGATTTTTTATATGTAAATTGCTTTAAGTTTCCTAAATGTCACGTATTTTACCGAATGACGACAAAAGCAAGAAAAAAAAATTCTGTAACGTTTTTCTAAGAGTTTAAAATTGCTTATAGTTTTCGAGGAAGATTATACTAATTTAAAATCTTTATATAAAACATATTCTGAAGTTTTTCCAAAATCTGTACAATTTTTAAAAAAAAATTTGGATATAAACCTATAATTTACTTTGGATATAAAAAACTAGATCTGATACATGGTGACCAGCAAGATTCCATTTTTAAATTCACATTTTTCCCGGTTTTCTCGGTTGAGATTTTATTATTTTCCCGGGTATGAAATACACAAATAAATATGTTTATGAAGTTTTTTTTACCAAAAAAAGTAGATATTTTTATAAAAGTTTAACGAAAAAGTGGAAGAGGATTCAAATTTTCAAGGTGCTGTTCATTAGGATTCCTACAGAAATTTAAAAAATGCAGGTTGAAAGGCACAGGGGTAAGAAAATAATTCCAGAAATCCTAACCTAACTTCATCCTGTAAAGTTTGTTACCTTCGTTTATGTTTTCTCACCCATTTTGCTTTTTATAAGGGGACTTCTTTATTTTTATGGTTTGCATTTAATGAAATTTGATTTTGATAAGTTGTCACTTTCAAAATGTCAAGCTGAGGTTCTAATTGAAAATAAGCTTTCTTTTTCTATTCTCGTACTGAATTTAACTATTGAGCTCCGGCTTCGGAAATTTTAAATATAATCATGATTACGATGAATTTTGGATTAACCTATCCATAAGTGAGGTTGCCAGAATTTTTTCCACTCCCATCCGGGCCTAGCAATTCCGGGAATTTTTTTAAAAAAACCTGGCAAAATCCGGGCATGGATTTCAATTTCTCAAATCCAAAAACCGGGCAATAACCGGGCAAAATTTAGGTGTTATTATATATAACAGCAAAGGAAAAATGCAAAAAAAAAATTAAATTAATATTTTATTAATTGCAGACTTCCAAAAACTTTTTGGAACACTTAAATATTTAAAGGTTTATAAAAGTAAATCAGCGAAATTATTTGAAACAACCGTTGAAAATGTCCATACCGTTAATCGATTTAGCTGAAACTTACTCAAAAACTTTGATTTTTTTTTTTGGTTTTTTTGTGAAAATTGTGAAAAAATCCGGGCAATATCCGGACTTTTTTCACGATATCCGGGCAACCGGGCCGGACCGGACTTTCTCGAAATTTTGCATCAAATATCCGGGCAAACCCGGATAAAACCGGGCAATCTGGCAAGCTTATCCATAAGGCCATAATTCGAGTTTGGATTCATGATTGCAACTTAAATTTTATTTCTGATGCTAAGCTTCGGAATCAGAAATCAAGTTTGATGTTAATTGCTACTGATTGGTATTTTAATTTTTATTACTAAGCATTTTGAAATTTTATTTCGATTCTCATCTTGAATACTGAATTAGGTTTGATGTTGGATAACTTTTAAATTACACTGAGGTTTTTTTTTACGCGGTTTTTTTACACGGTTTTTTTTACGCGGCTTTTTTTACGCGGATTTTCGAATTAACGCGGTTTTTTTTTACGCGGATTTTCGAATTAACGCGGTTTTTTTTACGCGGATTTTCGAATTAACGCGGTTTTTCAGAGAAAATATTCTAAGACTTTTTCAAAGGAAAACACTTAGAATCTTTTTGTAGTTGGGAAAATCTTAGCTCTGAGACTAAGAACGTGATACATGAGACCTGAGACCTGAAACCTGAGACATGAGACATGAGACCTGAGACATGAGACATGAGCCATGAGCCATGAGACATGAGACCTTAGACCTGAGACATGAGACATGAGACATGAGACCTGAGACATGAGACATGAGACCTGAGACCTGAAACCTGAGACATGAGACATGTGACCTGAGACATGAGACATGAGACCTGAGACATGAGACATGAGCCATGAGACATGAGACATGAGACCTGAGACCTGAGACATAAGACATGAGACATGTGACCTGAGACATGAGACCTGAGACCTGAGACATGAGACATGAGACATGAGACATGAGACCTGAGACATGAGACATGAGTCATGAAACATGAGACATGAGACATGAGACCTGAGACCTGAGACCTGAGACATGAGACATGAGACATGAGACATGAGACCTGAGACATGAGACCTGAGACCTGAAACCTGAGACATGAGACATGTGACCTGAGACATGAGACCTGAGACATGAGACATGAGACATGAGACCTGAGACCTGAGACATGAAACCTAAGACCTGAGACATGGAACATGAGACCTGAGACCCTACTATTCTATTAATCTAATTGATTTTGTTTTTTAACTTAAAAACGCAAATTTTTAAATAATCATGGTTCTTACGCGTTTTTTTAGTTACGTGCTGTTTTGTTTGAACTTTTTAATTAAAATGGATTTTTTTACGTGGATTTTCGAATTAACGAGGTTTTTTTTACGCGGATTTTCGAATTAACGCGGTTTTTTTTACGCGGATTTTCGAATCAACGCGGTTTTTTTTTACGCGGATTTTCGAATTAACGCGGTTTTTTTTTACGCGGGTTTTTTTTTACGCGGGACCAAATACCGCGTAAAAAAAAACCTCAGTGTATTTCCGAAGAATGCGTTATTTTTCTAAATTTGAAAAATACTTTCAGGCGAAATTTGCTTTTTAAATTGTGATTTTTTATGATAGATTCTTAAAATAATTCCAAAATTTCAAAGGTGATTTTGTGACTCAATCACATATGATCTGCAATTTACAACATTTGTTATGCTATAAAGAATGCGGATATTACATAGTAAAAGCGCAGAATGTATACCAGAATGAAATAAAAATTTGTACCTTGTTCCATTTTTGTACATATTTCCATTAATCAAACAACATGTAAGCCACGAGTAAAAACGAGTAAAGTAATGACAAAAAATCATTTGAAATGATTTTGAAAATAACCTTTGATCATAAGACCTTTGTAAAATTTGGTGTTAGGTAGAATCACTGAATTCATATAACTTCTAAAGTTCAATAAGAATTTCATCTTAATTAAATTTGTTCAAGCTTGTCCAATTCGATGTTTTGGACGAGCAATTAAAAATTGTTCCCCCATTTTAAATATGTTCGTTGATTAAAAAACTGTTTGGTTTCATGATATGTTCAAACATATGAATGTACATCACAAATTAAACATCGCAATATTTTGAAGGCCACAGATCTTGAAAATGTTTTGCATGGCAAAATTTTCAAAATGTGCGGAAAGTGACAAAATTCCTACCACTTTTTCCCAACACCAGTGAACTTGCTCTTAGTTATAAGCAAAGATATTCTATTCTTTATAAGGCTTCTTCTACCAAAAAGATGGATTTTTCAAATTACCATATCTCACATTGGGGCAAACAAAAAAAAAAATAAACAAAGACAGCGTTGTGTAAAATGTCAACCTATTATTTCTGAAATGATCAAATCTGCGTTTTTTTCGAGAAAAAAATCCAAAGCTTGATAACTTTCAATACAAAATAAGACATTGGCCCTTCAACGGAGAACCCTCTCATTTCTCTCGGAAAAGTCGCATTCTCATCGTATAATCAATAGCTCAATTCAATTAAATTTTAATAAGCGTTTAGCCCCATTTGTTACTATTTTGGTGAAAATTATTGTTCAAATAAATTTCCAAAACGGTTATTTTCCTTAGAAATACATTTCAAATGCCAGTGGCTATGACATAGTGGAGAGAATTCAAGATTCAATATAGAATAACTTAGTATTCTTGGGTGTTAAAATCAGACCAGATCTCACAATCATCATTGGCATAGCAGAATTTAGTTCTATCCACATTGCCATATCCGCAGCCCATGGCGTAGAGGATAGCCTTCATGTTTTCTGAGCGTACGATCATGGGGTCAAGTTCCTATAATGGCATATACTTTTTGTGGGTTGGTAGTTTTTTTTTGGAATTTGAATTTGAAGGAGTGAATTGTAGGAATTACGGTTATCAAGTTATGTCGTGAGACGGAATACTATGAAAATATATAAGTTCATAAGATGCTAGCCATCACAATCTCGAAAGATGAACAATTAGAATTAAGTAAAAGGAATCTCTTGAAGGAAGCATCAGGTTTCATTGCGATCCTCCATGTGTTTGTGTTCATTTTAAACAAAAAAAAACTCGTTCTAGATTACTGTGCACTGAAATGTTAATGGTAAAAAATTCCGTTTTTTTAGGAATTTTCCGATTTTCCCCAAATTTTTTAAATCAAAATTTAGAATTTTTCTCGAATGATTTTCCACCCTGGAATAAACGTCAATGAATTATAGAAAATCTGAGAAAAAGTTTCGTTTTTCTGGTTTTCCCGGTTCTATTTTCAATTTTAATTTTTTTTCGATTTTCCCGGATCGCTAGATGGTAGGAAAAAAATCCTTTTTGTCTTCAAATAAATGAAAATCAACTTTTTAATACCTAGAAAAAAGCTAACTATGAACACCTGTTTTTACTTTAAACTCTACCCTTAAACGATTTTTTTACTAAGTCAATAAGTCAAAATAGTAATGACTCAATTTGTGTAGAAATTCTGAAAGTAAAACCTAGCCAAAAACATCCAATTAGAATATGTTGATTCTTTTCTTTTAAATTTTATGTTTAAAGACATTAAGATAAAGAACTATAAAGATTTTAAAAATTTCCGGTGATAACAAACTATTTTTCAGTCTTGGAAATTTTTAAAACGATAAGTAATGATAACATTAAAACACCCCAAAAGTTTTCCCGCTTGTTGCATCATCGAAAGCCCCGAAAACTGTACCGTCTTCCCGAAAAACTGAGAAAACACAAACAAAACAAGACGTTCGCGATATAGAGAGCGAGAAACCGGCCCGCCGTTCGATAAGAATAACTAAAACACCGCCAAAAGCTACCAACCTTTAAAATCGTCTCCGTATCCGTAATCCAGAGTGTTAGCTATCGATGTCGGCCCGGTTCCAGTGGAAGAAGAAGTAAGTGGTGGTTATTTCCACCCAGTTTTGTATTCGATTCGGCACTGTCTGGAACTTCCGCACACTGAACACTCAGTGTAGTTGTATCCTAATTTTTGAAATTTTAGGTAATTCACAATCGATTCCTTTAACACTTTACAACGGAAAAACACTTGTTGCTTTGCTTCAGATAACAAATTACTTTCAATTTTTTTTCACACGATGAATGGAAATCGCATTTCGATACTGAACACTAACACTTTAATATTGGGTCACCTGAAAGAAAAAGGAAATAAAAGAAAAATTAATCATTTCTCACAGATGAAGTAGGTAACATATTAGAAAATGTTCATTCTGTTAAGACCTTTTTGGTATAACCCTCTCGGTAATATCCGGTGACCAGTCTATTTTTGTTAAAAGAATTTGATCAGTTTTGTTCCAAAACATGTAGCTCTAAGTTCTAACCTTGATGAAGGCTAAATCTAGTCATTTCTAAACTTATGGAACATTATGGGTGTCACGGGTTTCCACACCTTCGAAAGTTGTGACCTTTCTCCGAAAGTGTATCGAAAAGTTTTTTTCCATTACGCAACTTTTCCAAATAAAAACCAGTAACCGGCTAGGATAAACTTCTGAAATCGTTCAGTTCTCGGAAAGCCATTCATCATGTCGGTCCACCATATTTTGGTTGCGGTAACAATCTGCCTCTGTGAAGCTTCGGCATTTCAGATTCTCTGTCCCAGCATTATTAGCGCAAACTTGAGTGCGCTCCGTTGTTGGGGCATGAGGACCTACAACTTTCACATGACCCAACGGCTGGATTGTATCGATATGTCGCTGTTGTGCCGTCCAACGCATTCCGAGTTCGACGAATCGCTGCTCACCATCTATTGCTTTTCGCCCGATGGACTCCTAAACATCACCTTCGATAGGTACTACGATGGGAGAACACAGTTTCATACACTGGTCTCCAAACGGCAACTTCACTTGATCATCTGTTCCGATGGATCCAAGCACCACAATTGTCAGTATTCGTCGGCGGAGGAAGAAACCCAATCCAGAGAACCCGGTTTTGCCTATCGTATCGAGCTGAAACGGAACGTCAGAAAAGCGAGGATCTGCGCTTGCAAGGATTTGCTCGAGCTCATGGCAAGTCAACGGGAGAAATGTTTCGCGAACCCTTTGAAGGTATCGGAATTCGAACTACATCTGTCGCAGATGGCCGATGTTCAGCTGCAGGAGCGGATTGACGAGCCGATTGTTTCGCCGATAGTCATCGTAGGGGTGCTGATAAGTTTTCTAGTTCTGGCGATGATCGCCGTACTTATCAGGCTGTCTCAGCGGAACAGCGAAGGCGATGATTGAGTGTAGGGAAGTGTTTAGTGGTAGTTAGAGATCAGCATTAGTATCAGCAAAGCTGAATACAATGTGAAACACAATTGATAAAGACTTAATTTTTAATCTAACCTCTGCTATTGCTAAGCAACTAAAGATGTTATTTGATTTGTGACTAAGTCATTTAACAAATAAACTATCCAGTTTTAAAGCTTTTAATAAATACTTTTATTTGAACATTTGTCAACGTTGGCAGCATGGCCCTGGTATCTGCATCTTAAAAGTAGCCAGAACCTCTATGAAAATTCAAATTCTGAATTATGGAATTCCAAGAAGACAGAAAAGAGAGTATTGATAGGTGGATACAATAAAGCTAGATCGCTTTGGGTAGAAAAAAACGAAAATCTACTTAGGAGAAAACCATTCCAAGCTCACAGAAATATTTCAAAAATACCTGTACATTGATGAACAACACAGTTTCGATCCTACACACCAAAAATTTTATAAATTTAAACGAGCCAGAAACGCTTGATGACCTAAAAACATTTGGTTTAAAACCAGAAAAGATCTAATTTTACATCAATTTCGATTTAGAAATACACAAACCTTACCAACAATATAAAATTCGATCTAGAACAGAATTCTATGTCACAGAAAATGTAAATTTATGTTATAAAAGGTAAAACATTATGAGCATAAAACGTAAGACCTCGAAATAAACATTGAATCAGGAAAGCGTTTGAAATTTTAGTTGGTGATTGAATTAATTGTACTCCCTTTGAACCTAATAAAAAAATTACAATTACAATTTTACAAGTGCCGCTGGCATCCCTTCCGGACCCGGTACGTATCAAAAAGAGAAACGTCAAAAGGACGATTTTGTTTTGGTTACCCGTTGTTTTGTTTATCCGTTGTTTTGTTTTCTGTCGTTTTCGGTCCGGTACGTTGTTTTGTGCTACGGAAAACTCCGGCAGTTTCTCCACCGAATAAAATACGGAGAACGTCGTCGTGAAAGCTGGTCTCCATCAACCGGAGGGAGCAGCACCGGTCATCAACGTTGGAATGGAGACAAATCAATTTTTCTGTGCAGTGAGGAAACAAATAACGCCGCCCGGAAAAGTGCACTAGTACGGTGGCTCTGTAAAAAAAACTCGTCAAGTCTATCAAGTTGACTGTTGTCCCTGTACAAATTTAGGGAAGTTTGACTGTTTTGTTGGAATATACCTGCTATAGTGAATCGAAATAAAACATTTCCGAAGCGTTCGAACAAACATCTGGAGCTACTCGACGGTTTGGAGATTTCGATAACAAAACCAAATTAGAAAGCTCAAGTTTAAGTATCAGCTGCATAATACATGAAGATTTCATCTTCAACAAGTTCAGAAGAAAAGGGAAACAGTTTCACAGACCGATTGCAAAGTCAACTGGACTATCTATAGCATTCGAAGATTATGACACAGCTAAGGCCAGTGATGAGGTAAGTAGTTTGTTTGTTTTTTTATTTAAGAAGGTTGATAATTGTCATTTTTTTAAATTATTTTCAGGTAGATTCCAATACACTTGTGAGCATTGGGAGGACAACGAATCAAAGTCGCTGGCGCCTGAGTTTTCCTCCCCAAATGACAATGGTGTATAGAGGCTGACAAGATGGCTAACAATTCTACCCAAATTGTAAGTATTTTGCTATCGTTTTTTTCTTTTCGCTGCCAGTTTGGACAATTTTTAAAAAAGTATAAATACCCACCTTTCATCAAGTAGGAAAAACTAACTCTTGGTCATTCTTATTGATGGATGGGAATCTATCACTACCGTCGTGCCCCGATGTTTTTGAGTTTGTTTTCCCAACAACTCCCTTTATCCAACTCAGATAAAAAAAGAAACAATGCAAAAATATTCGCGGATAGCAAAGGTGCAAGTGGGTAATATTTTGTTGAGAATTGATGATTTTTAAAATGTTAGGAGCAAATGAAAATTGGCCCCTTTCTATCCCTTTACAGGGGGTAACTATGGTTTAACATTGTTGCAGTTTAGTACTATCATACAAAATTTTACCCAAATGATCAAATTACCCATAAATTCAAATGAAAAATTGTCTGTTCTGAAATAAATAGCTATGGTTGCGAAATAACAGTCATCATGAGAAGGTTTACGCATTACCCAGGGTTGAAAAACAGAAAAAAACGTTAATGTCAAATTGATCTGATTAAATCCTAAAAAATAAACAATTAAAAGTGCTCATATTTTTGTTAAAAAGTAAAAAAAATGCCTCATCGAATTTCTATTTGCCTGACCTAGAGGCATTACAGCCACGGCTGTACTGCTCTCACTCACATAACAGTCCCATATTTAAAGGAATTGGTAAAGCAGTGAACCTAAAATATTGGTTTTCCACTTTATGCATTGCTACTCCGAACGACATTACTAGACGATGGGTAAAATTTCAAAATTAGGTTTTTCGCACTGCCTAATGGTATAGGGCAGTCAATCGCTTGGGGCCTAAACATTATGCGTCTAATACACGAAATGTGAGTTTGAAATGAATAAACTTGGACTTACAATGCCCGAAATGGCAGTGCTTAGAGAGAGTGAGAATTCAGCAATAGACACATAATTGCTTAATAATTTGAAAAAAAATCCCTTTGTTGATCATGGTAAATCCCCAACCACGATCAACAAACTTTTCATTTAAAAATGTTATACCTGTTCAATGCCCTTGCAGTAAACAAAAACATTTGTAAAACATTGACCATGTTAAAGCGCATGTGTCTGACAGAAAAAGAACTTGGTGAGGTGTCGGTTGATATTAGTTCCTACATGACAAATTACGGCGGCGTTGTTTGTATGTCAATTCCATACTGAACACGACGATACTTAAGTAATTCAAAATTCATATTTTTTTAGGTGCTCTAGCTTACGGAAAGACGGCTTCAGGAAGCTGTTAAGGAGCAAACAATTCAAAGGGCATGCCAAGGCAGCTGCTGGAGATATCGACATCTTCGTGTCACCAATTTTAGCTCATAGGCTACGACTAAAGGATTGCTGCCCAAATATCGACCTTTCATTTTGGATTTGTCAACGGACATTATCAGGATTCTAAGCGATTCCAACCGGCCGAGGCCATATTATAAGATCCTCGATGGCAGACACTTGGTCTCCTTAAAGATGGAAATTTGAGATGCCGATGTATGAACCGTAGGTTCGTTTGTGCTTACCGGCGGCGGTTTCATAGAACTGGTAAGATAATCTATGCGCTAAAGGATTTTTTTTAGGTTTTATTTATGACACTTTACCAACATTATGGCATTCGTGTCTAATGCGCTAAAGGAATGAGTTTTGATTAATGTCGGACATTTCAAGTAGATCTTTTTATCAAATAATGTTGTAATATGTTGATTACGTTGTGTTACGTTGATTTCTTAGTAATGCACCATGAACCAAAAAGTCTATCGACAACATAAAATTAATAATGTCTTATTTGGAATACAAAGTCGGACAAAAAATTTATTTATAAAATCACAAAAAATAAACACAAAGGGTGTCAAAGTAACAGTTATTGTAAGCTTCAAATTAGCATAGTTTAGGTATTGGTAAATTATGATAGAAATTAAAAATGCTTACGAAGTGGTTCTCGAAGCTTTAAAATTGTGTATCAACATATAGCTTAAGAGCTGCGAATATGGTCAATAAAGACTGATAACAGTATTGATATCATTTATTTCTGGAACGCAAGCCTCATTCACAATTCAGGGGTTCATTAATGTACCGCAATAATATTAAAAAGACATAATTTTATGTCACAAACGCTGCTTATTTTTTTGTGCATACGATATGACTTAAAATTACATCACTGAAAATCTAATTTTATATGTGTCTAATGCGATGTTTCAGATTTGTGCATCTTATTTGACATAATTTTACATTAAAATTAGTTGAAATTTATGTCTATGGTAAATTATGTATCCTCAAATTTAAGTCTTTAAGCGTTTCTGGCTTCAATCTATTCTGTCTATGATGTAAATTTATGTCAAAAGTGATGCTTCAGTTTTGTGCATCCAATTTGACCTAAATTTACACCAAAAATTTAATAGTGTGTACAGCAGGGTGAATTTGACAAATGTTTTCTGCCTTGAGATTATCCTGTAATTTTCAGCTGTTTAAAGTACAGGACAAAATTGTTCCGATAACAGGAGAAAAGATTAAGTGTGTATGTTTTTATACACTTTCATACACTTTATACACATTTTTATGACATGTTCGGCGAAATTTTCTTATACAGAATTTGGATAGACAGGCATAAGTGAGCTAATAAAAAAAAGCTTTTAAATGTTAGGCCAGAGGGCATGTTGATTAAATGCATCCATGAATTGTAACGGCTTTGCTCTACACTAGCTACCTATGCATACAGCCTAGTCCACACTAGGCAACATGAACTGCGATTTTTGTTATGAGACGGACTTTGTTGTCTGTTGTTGTTGTTGTTGAAAACCTGAGACGGTCTCAGTGTCTCCCGAAGAAAATGGGAGACGCTGAGACCGTCTCGAGACGAACCGTCTCCTAGTGTGGACTAGACTTAAGAAACTGAGAAACAGATTTCCCACGTATAGAGAGCCAGGTTTTTACCAACCCCCTGGCAACTTGACAGATCAGTCGAGTTTGCTGTGCCGTTTTCAAAATTGTAGATGTCGCACTAGTCGCGTTTGTTAACATGCATCCTGGGTCGTCCCTAGCAGAGGCAACGTTCATTTTCCACTGAAACTACTTGATTTTGTTTCCTTGGATGCAATTCAACTGACGAAATACCATTTTAAAAGAGCACATAATCAAAAGTGATGCAAAAAAGAAAAATAAATAACTTTATAACAAAATTATAAAATTGTTGTCAATGAAATTAGTACTTTTTTTTTCAATCTATTTGTGTTCCATTTTCGTTTCCCACTTAATAAAATTTCTATTTATAGCAAAGATTACAAAATGGCAATCCTTCATCCGATTCCGTTGTGTTTTTGTTACAAGGCGTCACCAGCTAGAGTTATGAGTTTCTTTCTTTAAACATAGCGCGGTTTGAAAAAGTTCCGCTATTTTCTTAAGTTTATTACGGTAAAATTTTATCCACCTGAATGTGATGAAATACGTTAGTTTAACAAATATATTGAGATAACACTGAGAATGAAAGCGGAAACGAGCTGAGGTGATGGCTTTGCATTTGCACAAGTGACGTACAGGTAAAATTTCACAAACATTTTCACCAATGCTCATTGATTTCCTTTTCCGATTCCATCTCCAATACTGGTAACTGGCAATTTCTGGCAACCAAAACGATGGCGAACATAAACAATGTACATTCAAATTCAACCCGCCATTGAGGGACAACGTGTTTTATTGAAGTTCCTGTTTTTTCGAATTCTACAAATTGTTTTTCAGTTAGATTTAGTTTAGTTTAGTTGTGGTTTATTCGGTTTGTTTAGTGTAGTCTTTTTAGCTCGTATTTATTTAGTTTAAGTAAGTTAAGATTAGTTTAGTTTACTTTAGTTCCGTTTAGTTAGATTCTGTTTAGATTAGCTCTGTATAGTTTTGTTTGTAGAACCATCATACGTTGGTATCAATCTATTGGTGGGGCACAGGGAATTACAACAGAATCTATGGCTGTATTAAAAATTTTGGCTGATGAGCAGGCTTCGGACGACTCCTGAGTAGACTGGCCCATAACAAAAAATATCCTTATATTCCACGCGGCACCCCCTAAGTTGGTGCCTTTAACTGAAAAAATGACTTTCTGAAAGTTTCAGGTCATTTGGCAGAAGCACGAGCTGGCGCAAAGGACTTGAAATTTGTATGAAGGTTTTCGGCAAAATGTATGAAAAATCGACATACTTTCACTCTTTGTGCTCTGAAATATATTTCCAGTATGCTAGAAAGCTCAGAATTTAAGAAATTGTAGTTCAAACAATGACAAACAAGTTTGTAAAAGATTGTGATAGGATACGAGTTGACGGTGATGAGTTATCCGCAATTAAATGTGTGAATTTTTTTCGCATTTCATCGATATATAGTGAACGTGTATAGGTGGGTTATTAGTACTAACTTGAGCGCATTGCCACACAATGAGAATAACAGATAGAAAATTTGTGTCCTGGGCAAAGTTACGAACAAAGCTCTGACAAACATTATTGTGGGGCATTAAGACTTTGCCAAGGACACAAACTTTCTATATGTTATTCTTATTGTGTGACAATGCGATCAAGTTAGTACTAATAACCCACCTATACACCGTTCACGATATATCAATGAAATGCGAAAAAAAAATCACACATTTAATTGCGGATAACTCATCACCGTCAACTCGTATCCTATCACAATCTTCTACAAACTTGTTTGTCATTGTTTAAACTACAGTTCCTGAAATTCTGAGCTTTCTAGCATACTGGAAACATATTTTAGAGCACAAAGAGTGAAAGTATGTCGATTTTTCATACATTTTGCCGAAAATCTCCATACAAATTTCAAGCCCTTTGCGCCAGCTCGTGCTTCTGCCAAATGACCTGAAACTTTCAGAAAGTCATTTTTTCAGCTAAAGGCACCAACTTAGGGGGTGCCGCGTTGGAAAAAATGTTGTAAAAATCTTCCCATGCAAATTTGGGCCAGTCTACTCCTGAGGTGTCACTCAAAAGTGCAAGAGCAAAGCTTCACAAAGAGGAGTGGAACCCACGCTCTTGTGAGCGCTAAACCGCACACACTCTGCTCATGCTTCCCGAAAAATAAATGTTCGACACTCACTTACATGAGTGATGTGTGCTCCTTTAGGTAAGCTCTTAGAGCGTGCTCTTAGGGAAATTAAGTGTGTTTTTAGGAAACCGTCCTTCCCATCATCTGCATAGCAAAAAAGACGTTCATTAATGGAATTCTTTAGGCAGCGCTTTGAAAGCAAAGCGTGCAAGCGCTTGGTGCCGAGGTTCAAATTCCAATGGTTTAATGAAATATATGTAATGTAAAGTAATCGTTTACAGCTACTCCATACAATATATCTACATTATTATGACAATAGATGAATGGGGAAAATTTCATTATCAAATTAAAAAAAACTTGTTCGTACATTTTGATGACTGTTTGATGTCACTTGACTTAGAAATTGCATAAAACCTCTGGCACTGCCATTTTTTTAGATCTCTGGGGGATTCATATGGAATATTTAAGAATTTCACAACTCGCTGAAAATCACATGTTAACTATTTGAATATTCATAATGCGTATTAAACTATGTTCCGGAAAACCGACAAATTCCCACAAAGTCAATTTTTGGCAAAAAATCTTGAACTACGGTCCTCCCACAATCATTAGTCACTTTACGTTTTCTTTTCCCACTAATTTTTCGTTTATTCGGGTGTTAGTAGACAAAATATCTAGCTTTGCGTATATTTTAGTCAATAAATACTTCCTCTTTGAGTACAAGAACCGTCAAACGGGGCATCATGTAACAGCGGGGTTAGAGGCAACATTTGATTACTACAGCCCTGTTTTATTTTTAATTGTATATCATGCAATCAAGTTATCTTTCAATGCCTACAAAATGATGATGAAATAATTTCTCACATCTTAAGGTAGTATTTGAAAGTTTTTCATTTTCATTCAAAATTTAAAAAAAATCTAAAAAAAAATTAAAAAAAATCGTGCCCTAAAATGCTTTCCCCAGTATGACGGTATGGCTTTATGATATCACCTACCATCTTTTTTCTGGTTAAATTTTTCTGTAACTGTCGGTATAAAAATATTTTTCGAGCAATCTCCAATTTTTTTAAATAAATATATTTATAATTCAATTACCAGTCTAGGGTAACATGCAACAAAATGCAAATCGGAGAGACAACTTGTAAATCTCGTTTCCATGTGCTGGAATATGATTGTTTTGCATCACGCGTTTGTCGGCATTTAAAATTCATTCATCCAAACATTAAATTTTATGATTACAGCTAGGAGTAGATATTTTTTAGTATTTTTTTACCCCTAAATGTATGCAGCATCCTTATGTTCACGAAAAATTGCAATTGGTGTTTTTTATACGTAATGGTTTTTATGGCATCAAAAAACTTTTTATGTATAAAGGTTATGATTATCTGTGGACGTGGGTTATTTAGAAGCCATTTTAGTTGAGAAGTGTTGCATGTTGCCCCAGTTGACGGTATGTTATTATTTTAAATTTTGTTAAAAAATAACATCATTTACCGAAACAATTAAGCGTTTTCCAAAACGCATATATTGGTCAAAATTGGAGCCCGTAACAATTGTTAGTACATAGAAGTCCATGACAACGACTTGTTTCTGGCAAACATTTAGGGGCATTATTTGCTAGTATAGGCTGGTAGGTATTGATTTTATTTCACGAATTCAAAACAATCTGAATCCAAAAAAAATCTTGTTGATAACACCCTCGACACTAGATAGCGAATTGTAAAATTAACTTTCAATGTTCAATCAGCACCACTATAATGCAGATGACTTATGCTCCCTTAACCACCGTGGAAGAGCAGTTTAGTTTCACCCGCTAAAGAACTTTCGGATCGGTTCTAAGCGTTTGGTTTGTTGTTTGATTGAGACTTATATTTAACCAACAAAACAGCTGGATACGAACCAAAGCGAACAGCACCATCAATAAATTACTTGGACGCACATTGTGTACACCTTAGGAGTACTCTTAAGGAGACGTTCTTATAGAGCGCTCATTTCAATTTTGAGTGTTTTGTGAGTGACGAAAAACGCTCCATGTGTGTATCGTCACTCCGCTCCAATCGACCACTCTTGCTCCGCTCACAACAAATTTTAAAGAGCGGTGCTGATTTTTACACCGCTCTTGTTGGGCTCTGAAAAGAGTCCGAAGCCTGCTGATGAGTGTGAGGAGCAAGGTGAACGTTTGCTGGCCTGCCTCATGATGGATGAAGTTGCCATAAAAAACAAACGGAATAGAATCATTATTTCAAAAAAAAATTTGAAGGTTCTGTTGACTTTGCAGGATTTCTCTCAGATAACTTAGAAGAAATTCCAATGGCAAAAGAAGCTCTCGTTTTTATGGTAACCGAACAGAAGAAAAAAATCAAAATTCCGGTATAATATTTTCTTGTAGATCCTCTCAAAACAGAGCAGAAAGCAGGTCTCATCAAAACTGTGTTGGCGAATCTTCATGGAATTGGGGTTTGGGTCATTTGACCATTCTATCACAAAAGAATTAATTTTTATTATTTTGGCCACATGCTGAAATTAGTGCACAGCACATTGGCTTCAAAAGAAGAAATTCAATCAAACACGAGTAAAATTAGGTGGGAATATTTATCGAAACTCATGATCTCCAAAATTCAAGCGAGATGAAGCTTTCAAAGTTGTCAAATAAACATTTGAATTTTAAAAATGAAAATATGCGAGTAGACTTAGCAGCACAAACTCTGAGCAGAAGAGTTGCTGAGGCCCTTGAAGAGCTAAATTCGACAATGGAGGAATTTGATGAGAGCTAAGAAACATCAGAGTTCATCACATTATTCAATGACCTTTTAGACGTTTTCAATTCCAATAACCGAAACTCAAAAGGATTCAAGAGGCCAATGAATTTGAGCACTATTACATGTTTGTTATTGTTTAAACTTTTGATTCTACGAAATGATTACACTAGTTTACAGCATTTTTGAACTCAGTAAACTGAAGGTCATTTCTAATGTAAAATCGGGCGCTGAATCCGAAAATGAAATTCAAAAAAATCTCAGTAGAGCCGTTTTTGAGTTATGCTCCAAATATGAAATTTCGAAAAAATTTAAAAAGTTCTTGTACTTAGATTTAAATATCTCAGACGGCATAACAGTAATTTGAAATCCCTCTTTTGCATATTGAAGGTGAATAAGTTTTCTATCGATCATCTGAACACTATTTTTGCGTTTGACCAACAGTATTGCTGATATTAGTGACTTTATGAGAAAAAAAATTATAAAAAACGCATTTTTTTAGAGGAAATTTTGTTTCAACGAAAGTTTTAGACTCGATGGTAGCATTTAAAAAATCCGATTTTCTTCTGCGCTCAAATATCAATTCAAAACGAAGATTTCAAGTGGTTATTTATCAAAATCGGTTGAAAATTGAAGAAGTTATTGCTACTTCACAATAACTGAAATTTTTGGAGTTTTTAATAATTTAACAAACCGCAGTACACTTATCATAGTATAGGAAGAATGAAACATGATAAATCTCACTCGCTCCAAGTCAAAATTATTTATTAGCTTACCAGAAGGTCATATGCCAAGTTTCAGGAAGATACTATAGGAAGGGGTTGCTTGAGTCACAGACGTGAATAAAATTTTGAGGTAATTTGCCCGGAAGGAACGAAAAATACTGGTTTTTCATCAATAACTTTTTTCATCACTAGTTGATTGTTTTTTATGGTTGATTTTCTTAAAGCCTAAGTTGAGACAAATATTTCACCCGAAGACTTTAACTCGATTGGATTTGAAACAGAAAAGTTATTGCGGTTCAAAGGCCGCATGTTTTTGAAAAACTTTTAGCAACCCCTCCCTATGGTCAGATCTTCCTGAAACTTGGCATATGACCTTCTGGTAAGCTAATAAATAATTTTGACTTGGAGCGAGTGAGATTTATCATGTTTCATTCTTCCTATGCTATGATAAGTGTACTGCGGTTTGTTAAATTATTAAAAACTCCAAAAATTTCAGTTATTGTGAAGTAGCAATAACTTCTTCAATTTTCAACCGATTTTGATAAATAACCACTTGAAATCTTTGTTTTGAATTGATATTTAAGCGCAGAAGAAAATCAGATTTTTTAAATGCTACCATCGAGTCTAAAACTTTCGTTGAAACAAATTTTTCTCTAAAAAATGCTTTTTTTATAATTTTTTTTTCTCATAAAGTCACCAATATCAGCAATACTGTTGGTCAAACGCAAAAATAGTGTTCAGATGATCGATAGAAAACTTATTCACCTTCAATATGCAAAAAAGGGATTTCAAATTACTGTTATGCCGTCCGAGATATTTTAATCTAAGTACAAGAACTTTTTTAATTTTGTCGAAATTTCATATTTGGAGCATAACTCAAAAAAGGTTCTACTGAGATTTTTTTGAATTTCATTTTCGGATTCAGCGCCCGATTTCACATTAAAAATGTTTGTCAGTTAATCAAGTTCACGATTTTTTTAAAATTTTGTAAACTAGTGTTATTTATTCATACTATTCACCTAGGTACACAAACATGAGTAAAACTGGTTAAAACTATAAATAAGACCGGATTTATAGGATTCCTGGCCGTGGGATTCCTGGTCCGTGGCCATCGAAAGCTTTCAATGTACATATGTTTGAACGTCATGTAGTCGATCTTCAAGAAATTACGGATATCTACGGCTATTGGTGTAGCCAAGATCATTTTGAATCTTTTTTTGCTGCAATTCGTTCCAGAGGCGGCAACAACAATAATCCAACAGCTTCCCAATTCGACGTGTTGAGATTTTTGAAAGTTGACGAAAAAGCTAAATTTAACCCCAATAAAATCAACAAGGTTAGAATTGAGCCTCTGATGGTTGAGGAGGAAATGGAAAAAGTTACCCTAGAAGACGACGAAATAATTAAAAATACCGTCGACGACAATTTTCACCAGCAAGCCTTACAAAATTCGGCAATTTTAATTAAAAAAAATAATAAAAAACGTAGCAGGGCCGTATAAACCGGCTCATGGGGGGGGGGGGGGGGGTGGTTTAGGTGACAATATTTTTTTCTATTTGTTCATTTTCGTATGAACAATGCATGAAAAAAGAATGATAATAAAAAATTGAAGATCCTATAATATTATTCAAGTTTGAGTTATTTCACATGAACAGTAAGTATTTATTTTAATTTTTTATTTTTGAAAATAAATTCTAGATTCTAGAAGTAACCAATTTTTCTTTCAAGAAATTTAAAAAAAAAATGGAATGAATGAATTTGAAGATTTAATTTTTAAGAAAATAAATATATTTTCTTAAATAAAAGGAAGTAGTAAGCTAGTTCTTTTTAAGCACAAGCATGATCATTTGAGGCATTGGTAAAAAAATTCTAAATATTTAGGAATAAATACAAGAAATTAGGATTGTGGTTCAAATCAGATTTATTCTCTACTTCTGTAAACTCGATTTAAATAAAAAAAATTAAGTTTGAAAGTTTGTTTAAGAAGAATCTGTAAAATAAATGTTAAACAAAAAAACAGTAAATTAATTTTTCAGTTGAATTAAAGAAAATAATATCTAGTTTTCTCGAAAACCAAAATTTTATTCTAAATTTGTGATTTCTCCTGGTTTTTGTTCCAAAACAACTCTGATTCAATATAAAATATTAGTTATGAATTTAGAATAAAAATTATGGAACTGCGATCGTCTGTAATTTGAATGCTTAATGAAATTCTCACATTGATATTTTAATCTTGATTATAAAACTTAAATCGAGCTGAATCTGAATTTTTATTTTTGATTTCAAATCTAAGTACTGCCTTCTGAACCGAGTTCAAAATCTGAATTCCGAATTTGGAAACGACTTTTAGAATCTAAGTTCCAGATAATAATTCTTGCTAATTATTTGGATCAGATTTCTCAACCAGAAATCTTTTATTTGTATTCTGAATTGTTGGTTTTCAATGTGAATTCTTTCTTCAGTAATTCATTCGTAATTCAACTTGTGAATTTGAAGGAAAATTGCGAATGATGAAACTGTTTCAAATTTTTCAGATCTGGATCACCATGAAATTTTCTAAAGAACCAATTCTGCGTAAAATTCAAAAGTTTAAATCTTAAAAATTTTAGATGTTTTCTTTTCATATTCTGAAAGGATGAGTTTCGAAAATTAAAGTTTGAAATGCCATACCAAAACTCGAATCAGGATTTTTTTTCAATGATGATCCAAACTGAAGTTTAGTAACTAACAGAATCCGAATTGTTATCACTGACATCGAATTTTAATAATTTTTATAAGCAAATATTGAATCACAAAATCCGGAATTATTAAATATCTGCCAATATTCATCTTTGGTTTGAAAAACTTTTGTTTCAATGAAAAATATATTTTTGAAACCCTAATTTGTTGAACATTTCATTATCCACCCTTTCGATATATTTGATGGCTGAAAATGAGATTTATACAGAACCAAAGAACCAGAAAAACTGGCACACGCGATTAGTATGGGTAACGTCAAGTTGCCAGGGGGTTGGTTTTTACACACACTTCAAATGAGCCTAATTTTTTTACCGCTAAAAACTAATATAATTCAGCGGATCTAGTAAATGTGATGTTAATTTAGAATCTAATTAATAAAGAAGTGACAAAAAAAACCGTTCTATGGATGTTTCCTAAGGCGAACGGTTTAGCACGGATATTGCCGAAAGCTTACGGGTTCTGTATTTGCATTCTTAATTTCAGCGCTGAATTTACAAAAACAAATTCCAACTTAACTTTCAATAAATTTTGATACTACTTGCTAACTTCCATGTAAAACATTGAGTTTTTCGTTGGAATAACAGTACAGTAAGGTTTTTTACACTGATATATGTACCTCGTATAAAAACGTGCAAAAAACCGTGTTAATGCCCGAAAACCGTGTAAAAAACCGAGCTAATTGTGGAAAACCGTATAATAAAAGACCATTCAAATTCTGCAGCTTTGAAATTTGAACAATAAGACATATTACTTGACACTTAAGATCTGAGACCTGAGACTTCAGACTTGAGACATGACAACTGTGAACTGGTACCTGAGACTTGAACCCTGAGATTTTCGACATGACACCTGAGACTTAAGACATGACACCTGAGACTTAAGTTCTGCGACCTGAGACTAGACACCTGAAACACCATAAAACATGAGACTTCAGACATCAGGTGTCATGTCCTGAGAAATGAGACAATTATAGATTTTGGTTGATATTTTTCGGTGAAAATTAAGTCAAATCCAAACAACTTGCAGTACCGTTCATAATTGTATAGAAATTGGAAGCACGCGCACTGTCACTTCGAATTTGAACTTCCATAACTTTTTAACCTTATGATATTTTTTGATCAAATTTTTTGCGTTGGATAGAGCAACCATCGCACTATTATATCACAAAATTTGAGCTTTCTGGAGTGTGTTTGGCCTGATATACAGTACTTCTATGAAAATAGGACTTTGTGGACTTTTCTCATTCAAACTGCAATATCTCTGAAACTACGCTACATTTTTTCTTGAAATTTTGCAGAGTGATTGTTGAAATATAAAGCTAACATGTCTGAAGTTTTCAAAAAGTTCTATCGATGAGATCAAAAGTTACGCGAGGTGCAATATTTCAGGCATGAACCTAGACATGCGATTTCTATAGAATTTCGGACGATTCATGAGCAAAATATCGTTTCCATCCACCAATCAGACAAAAAATGTCAGAAAAAAAATGAAGAAAAGATAAAATGGAATAAATGATCCATTTGTGTTTTGAAATCAGAATCTCGCGATATTGTTTTGATTTTTTGATTGAAATAGATTTACTGGTTGTTAAACAGAGAAAATGATTTTCCTATGGATACATTCGTCCACAATTCTATAGAAATCGCATTTCTAGGTTCATGCCTGAAATATTGCACCTCGCGAAACTTTTGATCTCATTGATAGAACTTTTTGAAAACTTCAGATATGCTAGTTTCATATTTCAACAATTACTCTGCAAAATTTCAATAAAAAATGTAGCGTAGTTTCAGAGATATTGCAGTTTGAATGAGAAAAGTCCAAAAAGTCCACACAAACTCCAGAAAGCTCAAATTTTGTGATATAATAGTGTGATGGTTGCTCTATCTAACGCAAAAAAATTTGATCAAAAAATATCATCAGAGTAAAAAGTTATGGAAGTTCAAAGTCGAAGTGACAGTGCGCGTGCTTCCAATTTCTATACAATTATGAACGGTACTGTATTTCTGTTTCGACTTACCATTTTGTTTCGGCCATTTTCAGAAAAACTTTATTTCCATGAAAAATTTAAAACACTTTTTTGTCTACACAAGAAGCACTTACTATTGTTTCGCCGTGTGCTTTCCTAGCGGCTGTCTAACTTACTTGGAGTCAGATTTTGAACAGCTTCTAGTAGCTTGCGTCTTGCGTTCTTGGTGACGTCGTGAAGTCGGTTGTTGTCGTCGTGTTTGGGGTCGTCGCTTCAGAATTCTTTGTTTTCTTCGAAAACTGTGGCGTCACTCTTAGTTTTACTGTACTTTACTGTGCTCTTTTATGTTTACTGTATTTCCATTTTTCAGTTTTTTATGTAATGTTTCAGCAGTTTTTCTTTTTCCTTGTTGGTTCACTCTTTCTAAAATATAAGCCTTTTCAAAATCAAATTTGTGGTTGTGTCAATCCTGTGGCCCTGGAGTTTTGTTTAAGACTTGTTTTATGGTTTTTATGCGTTTGTCCAGTGTTTGCGATGTTTGACCACAGTATTCTTTTCCACATTCACACGGAATCGAGTAAACTACATTTGTTTATTTCAGTTTTGGGATCTGTTCTTCGTTTTGGAGAACATTTTTTTATTTTGTTTATTGGTTTCGAAGATACAATGACATCATGTTTTCTTAGTAGTTTACTGACTGTTTCGCTTAGTCCTGGGATATATGTTAGTATGATATCAACTTTTTTGATGCTCATTTGCCGTTTGGCTGTCACTAAATTTAAGCGCGAAATGAGACTTCTGTCTCTGGTCTTATGTGACAGGTCTCTGGTCTCAGATCTCATGTCTTAGGTCTCAAGTTTCATGTCTTATGTCTCAGGTCTTAAGTCTCATGTCTCAGGTCTCATGTTTCATGGCTCTTGTCACATGTCTAATGTCTCTTGTCTCAGGTCTCATGGTGTCTCAGATGTCAGGTCTCATGTTACCGGTTTCAGAGCTAAGGTTTTTCCAAAGTAAAAAATGTCCATGTGTTTCCCGTTCAAAAGGACTATTTTCTGTCGAAAAACCGTGTTTTTCGTGAAATCCGTGTAAAAAAAACGTATAAAAAACCGCGTAAAACACCTAGGTTACACCCTGCTTACACCAAAATTTGTTCCAAGAAGCTTTAGAAATTTTCCCGGAACCAGTTTTAAGTGACTGTTAAGCCACTGAACACCCGATCACTACTTTTTACTACTAGAAACGATCAACGATTAGTAAAACGTCTAGTAGGAAAACGAAGCTCAGAAACAAAAATATCCGATCAAACTCCGAAACAAGAAGAATCTCAATCATTGCACACAGCGCGGCCGAGAAGAAACCGAAAGAAACTCGAGAGGACAAAAAAAAAACGCTGGTGAAACTCGAAAGAAGGCAAAAAAAACAATAAAATCAGAAAAGGGTAGACAGGAGCAAAGCGAAGCAGGAAAAAAAACAACACGCAATGTTCCAGAATTCCAAGATCATGATCATCATCGGCGTCATCGTCATCGGCGTTATAATGTTCAATCAATCATTGAATGAGAGTGCTGAAATAATGAGATGGAAGGCAACGCAGATGAGAATCTGGGAAACGTCACTTTTTGACAGTTGAGACCGGATTATGAATGTCACATGGCATGGCACTGGATGTTTTTTAAAGTTCGTAGTCTTTCAGTGAATTAAGTTTCCAGCTTATTTTCAATATACGATCTTTAACTTCAAACATCTTTAAGGAGGTACACTTTCCAAGTTCACTGATACTGGTTTTTGAAATGAGCACAACACCAATACATAACCAACAAAACACGTTTTCCAAAACACCCGAGATTGCTTGTTTTTTCTCTCGTTCTCACTCCTCGAATTCCAATAGTTTGCCGGTTGATCGTATTCCATTCTAGCAACTCTAGTTCTCTCTCCGGTGCGTAAATGAACCACTGTAATCCCCAAAGGGAACAACTCTCTGGATACCACCCCCTTTCATCAGAGCTCTCCCGCTCACAACCCCTTTGATGCTTTGATCTTCATCATCGTCATCGCCCTCAACAGCACCATCATCATTATCATCTCTTCGTCATTGCAGGAACATCGCAATTCCCAAAACCGCTTAATGATGATGATGCTGGCTTTTTGATCTTCACTTGGATACGGACCCATGTTGGAAATTTCCAACATTGCTTCCAGTCCGGAACAGTAATTATCCCCTTAAAACCAGCACAAAAATACTAACCAAATTCACGGGGGGCTTCCAAATTTTGCTCGCGAAAGTCACAACCGTTTTGTTCCCCCTTCCGGTGGCGGGCACGAGGAATTCCTCCGCCAAATCCCGACCTAACTGTGCCGGAATTCGGTGCAGAGGGTAGAAAACTTGTCCCAAGGGCCCACTTTTTAATTTAAAGCACAATAATTCGTGAAACCTTAAACACTCCACAACAGATTTCCACACACTCTCTCTTTTCCTCTATCAGAGTTCACTAATAACAACGCGCTGACGCGGCGACTTCAGCGAAACGCGACCGACACGTACGAAGTTTAGCTCAAGACTGAACTGAACAACTCTCTCTTTTGCCGCCGTCCCGTCGTCGTTGTTCCATTTCGTTGAACGTCGTCGTCGTCGTCATCGCCGCGGCAAATTAATGAAAACCGGATTGTGTACGGTACTGCAAAAGAGGAAAAAAAAGCAAACGGAATTTTATCATTCTGATGATTATTGACAAAAACCCCGAAGCATGTTTTTGGAAACATTCGATCAAATTCAAATTTTGAATCGAAGGAAGCACCTTTGCAATAACCGTTCTTCGATGTAGGACTCTAGAGACTCTTGCGGACGGCGATCGTGTTACCAGCACCAATACTAACAAGCCAGCACAAGTGAACAATCAACACAACGCTACACAGCACAGCAAAAGCAGCAAAAGCCGCTGCTGAAGAATTGCGCTAATTGAAATCCTCTGTAGAACGGCACGAACGAACGACCGCACACAACATAACAGGAGACGTACAAATTTAATCATCATCAATGTGTGATGATTATCATCATCCATCATCGTCATCGGTGGAGAGAGCACAAAGTAGGCGAAGGAATGAGACAGCCAACCGGAGTGAAGATCAATCATCGTTTAACACCAACACACATGTTTGATAGCAAAACGACAACAACTCTCTCTCAGCAGCAGAGGTGCCAGGTGTCCTGATTTATCAGGATTTGTCCTGATTTTCGAGAGACCGTCCTGATTTTTCAAAAACGGTCGAGTTGTCCTGATTTTTGAAAGTTTGTCCCTAAAATGTCCTGATTTGTCCTGATTTTCATAAAAAATTCTTAAATATGGTCGAATTTGTAGTTATACTATGATAGAATCGAAAAAAAAGGTTATAAAATAGATAAACCCATTTAACAGATGGTAATCTTCGATTCAGATGATATTTGAATGGTGTTTTTCGATATGAACTACATGCCAGCAAACAAGCTGCATACTGTTGTTGCATAAATCAAGGCGTTTACAGCACCTGTATTGCGCCTTTATTTATGCAATTTAAGCAGAAATCCTAATTATTTTCATGAATCCAGAGGTGTCCTGAAAAATCCTGATTTTTAACTTCGCGTTGTCCTGATTTTTGACGAAACTACCTGGCACCCCTGCTCAGCAGGTCACTCATCGGTTTTCTTTCGGAAGTTGTTCCCAGAGATCTATTTCATTGGAGAGGCGTCATGGAACAAACAACATAAAATTTTAATGTTTTCAACTCTGTCGTTTGAACCCAGGGGGATGCACTTGTAGTCAACACGTGAGGAGCATATCTCTCAGATTTAACCTTTTTCTTCTCAGATTTAAGCTTTTTTTCTCAGCTTTAAAGGACAAACATAAAATTATTGCGACACATTTAACAGGGCATAACTTTTTTACCATTGGGTAAAAATCAACCAAATTTTTCACACTTTCTCATTGATGTGTATTGTTTTCATGCTGTCAAACTCGAAGTCGTGTTTTTCGATTCAATGAAAATGGAGGTGAACCAACGCGAGTCGAGAGACAAATTCTTTCAAACACCTGCATCGAATTTCGACGGGTCAGCACCGGCAGTTGGGAAAAATGTTGAACATTCACAATTCAACAGTCTCCAGAGTGTTGACGCGGTTCCAGGAGCGGTTGACGTTGGACCACGGCAAAGGATCTGGAAGAAAACCGGAACCGGAGAACGAAAAAACAGGGAAAGGTGAAGCGAATGATTAAAGCAAATCCCAACGTCTCAAGCCGTGATTTGGCTAAAAAGATTGGCATATCACAAAGCTACGTCCATAATGCAAAAAAGAGAGCTGAACTACTTACAGAACTTCCCATTGAGCGCTAACAATCGACGGATAAAACTCTGGCACGGAGGCTCTACGAGAAATGCTGACAAAATATGGCTGCTGGGTGATGGACGACGAAACGTATATAAAAGCCGATTTTAAGCAAAATTTAGGGGTTGGAGTTTTTTTTACCGACAAGAGTAAGTTTGATGTGGAAGACAAATTTAGGAACAAAAAAATGTCGAAATTTGTCTCCAAATAACTCATTTGGCAGGCCATCTGCTCTTGCGGGCTGAGGAGTGAGCCTTTCGTGACAAAGGGCACAGTAAATGGCGAGATCTACAAATCGGATTCGAATGCCTCGAGAAGCGCCTTTTGTTGTTCTTGCAGCAACACGACGAAGCTCCGCTATTTTGACCAGGTTTGGCATCATGCCACTATTTTAAAAGTGTTCCAGAGTGGTATGGTATGGCCAATTCTGTCCATTTTGTTCTAAAGGACATGAACCCTCCAAACTGTCCGGAGCTGCACCCCGTGGAGCAGTACTGGGCAATAATGACGCTGGAACTTCGAAAGAGCAAGAAGATGTTGGTCACTTGCACCCCCCTGAAAGAAACAACCTATAGCATGTTTTGAGAAAATAGATGTTTTAGTTCCGAAACAGCTTTTAAATTCTTATTTTATTATTAATCATAGCGCACTAAATTGAACTGCGCACTCATGACTGCGATATTTGTGCGAACTCGTTCATTCGTGCGACGTGTCAAATCAGTGTAAAATCTGTCGGAGCTCTATACGCTAACCGCATTTCAGTCAACCTTTGTACGGATAACTGCGACTGCAAAACATTGCACGAAATCCAATTTTCAATGAAAGAGATAATATTGCTGGTCAAATTTGTCTGCAAATGCGAAATTTAAATCGGGTATTTCCGACCACTACGCATTGGTGCTATTGGCCGTTTGAGGAGTGTAAAACAGCATATCCATCTGTTTTGATTATTTTGTTTGCTTCTGTAATGGAAACAAATATAGTGACTATTCTTGCAGTGAAAAGTGAAAATTTTGGAGCCATTTATTTTATTAAGACAGCTTTGATCACTCCTGGACACAGCTTTCATTTATATTCAAACGAATGTTCATCACTTGGCAAAGAACTTTTTGCGACGAAACATAACGTCGTAAAAACCAACCTGACGAATTGTTTTTAGCGACCTTTTGCATGTGTAAAAAAATCAAACATTCCCGAGATACGGGGAGAAAGCAACCCGAAACTCGTAACATTCCAGTGTTCCTGGAATTCACTTGAGTGCTCAAGAGCTCGAAGAATCTAAGGACAACAATCGCCAATATTTTCATACATTTTTTTTTTCGATTGCTGTTGATTGTTTATAATTTTTTTTTTCCAAGTCGAGCGAATTTTATCCATTTTTTGTCATTTTTGTCATTTTTGTCACTTTTGTCATTTTTGTCATTTTTGTCATTTTGGTCATTTTGGTCATTTTTGTCATTTTTGTCATTTTTGTCATTTTTGTCATTTTTGTCATTTTTGTCATTTTTGTCATTTTTGTCATTTTTGTAATTTTTGTCATTTTTGTTATTTTTGTCGTTTTCGTCATTTTTGTCATTTTTGTCATTCAATTTTGTCATTTTTGTCATTTTTATCATTTTTGTCATTTTTGTCATTTTTGTCATTTTTGTCATTTTTGTCATTTTTGTCATTTCTGTCATTTTTGTCATTTTTGTCATTTTTGTCATTTTTGTCATTTTTGTCATTTTTGTCATTTTTGTCATTTTTGTCATTTTTGTCATTTTTGTCATTTTTGTCATTTTTGTCATTTTTGTCATTTTTGTAATTTTTGTCATTTTTGTCATTTTTGTCATTTTTGTCATTTTTGTCATTTTTGTCATTTTTGTCATTTTTGTCATTTTTGTCATTTTTGTCATTTTTGTCATTTTTGTCATTTTTGTCATTTTTGTCATTTTTGTCATTTTTGTCATTTTTGTCATTTTTGTCATTTTTGTCATTTTTGTCATTTTTGTCATTTTTGTCATTTTTGTCATTTTTGTCATTTTGGTCATTTTGGTCATTTTTGTCATTTTGGTCATTTTTGTCATTTTTGTCATTTTTGTAATTTTTGTCATTTTTGTCATTTTTGTCATTTTTGTCATTTTTGTCATTTTTGTCATTTTTGTCATTTTTGTCATTTTTGTCATTTTTGTCATTTTTGTCATTTTTGTCATTTTTGTCATTTTTGTCATTTTTGTCATTTTTGTCATTTTTGTCATTTTTGTCCTTTTTATCATTTTTGTCATTTTTGTCATTTTTGTCATTTTTGTCATTTTTGTCATTTTTGTCATTTTTGTCATTTTTGTCATTTTTGTCATTTTTGTCATTTTTGTCATTTTTGTCATTTTTGTCATTTTTGTCATTTTTGTCATTTTTGTCATTTTTGTCATTTTTGTAATTTTTGTAATTTTTGTCATTTTTGTTATTTTTATCATTTTTTTCATTTTTATCATTTTTGTCATTTTTTTCATATTTGTCATTTTTGTCATTTTTGTATTTTTTGTAATTTTTGTAATTTTTGTAATTTTTGTTATTTTTGTCATTTTTGTAATTTTTGTCATTTTTGTAATTTTTGTAATTTTTTTAATTTTTGTCATTTTTGTCATTTTTGTCATTTTTGTCATTTTTGTCATTTTTGTCATTTTTGTCATTTTTGTCATTTTTGTCATTTTTGTCATTTTTGTCATTTTTGTCATTTTTGTCATTTTTGTCATTTTTGTCATTTTTGTCATTTTTGTCATTTTTGTCATTTTTGTCATTTTTGTCATTTTTGTCATTTTTGTCATTTTTGTCATTTTTGTCATTTTGGTCATTTTTGTCATTTTTGTCATTTTTGTCATTTTTGTCATTTTTGTCATTTTTGTTATTTTTGTTATTTTTGTCATTTTTGTCATTTTTGTCATTTTTGTCATTTTTGTCATTTTTGTCATTTTTGTGATTTTTGTCATTTTTGTCATTTTTGTCATTTTTGTCATTTTTGTCATTTTTGTCATTTTTGTCATTTTTGTCATTTTTGTCATTTTTGTCATTTTTGTCATTTTTGTCATTTTTGTCATTTTTGTCATTTTTGTCATTTTTGTCATTTTTGTCATTTTTGTCATTTTTGTCATTTTTGTCATTTTTGTCATTTTTGTCATTTTTGTCATTTTTGTCATTTTTGTCATTTTTGTCATTTTTGTCATTTTTGTCATTTTTGTCATTTTTGTCATTTTTGTCATTTTTGTCATTTTTGTCATTTTTGTCATTTTTGTCATTTTTGTCATTTTTGTCATTTTTGTCATTTTTGTCATTTTTGTCATTTTTGTCATTTTTGTCATTTTTGTCATTTTTGTCATTTTTGTCATTTTTGTCATTTTTGTACATTTTTGTCATTTTTGTCATTTTTGTCATTTTTGTCATTTTTGTCATTTTTGTCATTTTTGTCATTTTTGTCATTTTTGTCATTTTTGTCATTTTTGTCATTTTTGTCATTTTTGTCATTTTTGTCATTTTTGTAATTTTTGTCATTTTTGTCATTTTTGTCATTTTTGTCATTTTTGTCATTTTTGTAATTTTTGTAATTTTTTTCATTTTTGTCATTTTTGTCATTTTTGTCATTTTTGTCATTTTTGTCATTTTTGTTATTTTTGTTATTTTTGTCATTTTTGTCATTTTTGTCATTTTTGTCATTTTTGTCATTTTTGTCATTTTTGTCATTTTGGTCATTTTTGTCATTCTTGTCATTTTTGTCATTTTTGTCATTTTTGTCATTTTTGTCATTTTTGTCATTTTTGTCATTTTTGTCATTTTTGTCATTTTTGTCATTTTTGTCATTTTTGTCATTTTTGTCATTTTTGTCATTTTTGTCATTTTTGTCATTTTTGTCATTTTTGTCATTTTTGTCATTTTTGTCATTTTTGTCATTTTTGTCATTTTTGTCATTTTTGTCATTTTTGTCATTTTTGTCATTTTTGTCATTTTTGTCCTTTTTATCATTTTTGTCATTTTTGTCATTTTTGTCATTTTTGTCATTTTTGTCATTTTTGTCATTTTTGTCATTTTTGTCATTTTTGTAATTTTTGTAATTTTTGTCATTTTTGTTATTTTTATCATTTTTTTCATTTTTATCATTTTTGTCATTTTTTTCATATTTGTCATTTTTGTCATTTTTGTATTTTTTGTAATTTTTGTAATTTTTGTAATTTTTGTTATTTTTGTCATTTTTGTAATTTTTGTCATTTTTGTAATTTTTGTAATTTTTTTAATTTTTGTCATTTTTGTCATTTTTGTCATTTTTGTCATTTTTGTCATTTTTGTCATTTTTGTCATTTTTGTCATTTTTGTCATTTTTGTCATTTTTGTCATTTTTGTCATTTTTGTCATTTTTGTCATTTTTGTCATTTTTGTCATTTTTGTCATTTTTGTCATTTTTGTCATTTTTGTCATTTTTGTCATTTTTGTCATTTTTGTCATTTTTGTCATTTTTGTCATTTTGGTCATTTTTGTCATTTTTGTCATTTTTGTCATTTTTGTCATTTTTGTCATTTTTGTCATTTTTGTTATTTTTGTTATTTTTGTCATTTTTGTCATTTTTGTCATTTTTGTCATTTTTGTCATTTTTGTCATTTTTGTCATTTTTGTGATTTTTGTCATTTTTGTCATTTTTGTCATTTTTGTCATTTTTGTCATTTTTGTCATTTTTGTCATTTTTGTCATTTTTGTCATTTTTGTCATTTTTGTCATTTTTGTCATTTTTGTCATTTTTGTCATTTTTGTCATTTTTGTCATTTTTGTCATTTTTGTCATTTTTGTCATTTTTGTCATTTTTGTCATTTTTGTCATTTTTGTCATTTTTGTCATTTTTGTCATTTTTGTCATTTTTGTCATTTTTGTCATTTTTGTCATTTTTGTCATTTTTGTCATTTTTGTCATTTTTGTCATTTTTGTAATTTTAGTAATTTTTGTAATTTTTGTAATTTTTGTAATTTTTGTAATTTTTGTAATTTTTGTCATTTTTGTCATTTTTGTCATTTTTGTCATTTTTGTCATTTTTGTCATTTTTGTCATTTTTGTCATTTTTGTCATTTTTGTCATTTTTGTCATTTTTGTCATTTTTGTCATTTTTGTCATTTTTGTCATTTTTGTCATTTTTGTCATTTTTGTCATTTTTGTCATTTTTGTCATTTTTGTCATTTTTGTCATTTTTGTCATTTTTGTCATTTTTGTCATTTTTGTCATTTTTGTCATTTTTGTCATTTTTGTAATTTTTGTCATTTTTGTCATTTTTGTCATTTTTGTCATTTTTGTCATTTTTGTAATTTTTGTAATTTTTTTCATTTTTGTCATTTTTGTCATTTTTGTCATTTTTGTCATTTTTGTCATTTTTGTCATTTTTGTTATTTTTGTCATTTTTGTCATTTTTGTCATTTTTGTCATTTTTGTCATTTTTGTCATTTTTGTCATTTTGGTCATTTTTGTCATTCTTGTCATTTTTGTCATTTTTGTCATTTTTGTCATTTTTGTCATTTTTGTCATTTTTGTCATTTTTGTCATTTTTGTCATTTTTGTCATTTTTGTCATTTTTGTCATTTTTGTCATTTTTGTAATTTTTGTCATTTTTGTCATTTTTGTCATTTTTGTCATTTTTGTCATTTTTGTCATTTTTGTCATTTTTGTCATTTTTGTCATTTTTGTCATTTTTGTCATTTTTGTCATTTTTGTCATTTTTGTCATTTTTGTCATTTTTGTCATTTTTGTCATTTTTGTCATTTTTGTCATTTTTGTCATTTTTGTCATTTTTGTCATTTTTGTCATTTTTGTCATTTTTGTCATTTTTGTCATTTTTGTAATTTTTGTAATTTTTGTCATTTTTGTTATTTTTATCATTTTTTTCATTTTTATCATTTTTGTCATTTTTTTCATATTTGTCATTTTTGTCATTTTTGTAATTTTTGTAATTTTTGTAATTTTTGTAATTTTTGTAATTTTTGTAATTTTTGTCATTTTTGTAATTTTTGTAATTTTTGTAATTTTTGTAATTTTTGTAATTTTTGTCATTTTAGTCATTTTAGTCATTTTAGTCATTTTTGTCATTTTTGTCATTTTTGTCATTTTTGTCATTTTTGTCATTTTTGTCATTTTTGTCATTTTTGTCATTTTTGTCATTTTTGTCATTTTTGTCATTTTTGTCATTTTTGTCATTTTTGTCATTTTTGTCATTTTTGTCATTTTTGTCATTTTTGTCATTTTTGTCATTTTTGTCATTTTTGTCATTTTTGTCATTTTTGTTATTTCAGTCATTGTTATCATTTTTGTCGTTTTTGTCATTTTTGTAATTTTTGTCATTTTTGTCGAACTTGTTTTTCAAATTTATAACCGGTTCTGGACAAAAATAAACATCAACAATTTTTTTTCTTTTTTTTTTTTTTATCTTTTTTTAGCGGCCCACCACACTCCCCCACACCAAGAAGCTCATTAGAGCCCCCTGGTAATGGACGCTAAAACTGTTCTCAGCACGTCTGGCAGCAAAAGGGAAATAAAACAACTCGCGATCAAGATTTAATCATGCTGAGAACCTAAAAAAATTATTTAAACGAGGGAATGTAACGATACAACAACTAAACTACAACATGAATCTCAGTGGAAAGATATTTTCCTTTGAAGAGATACATGCGTTTCTATTATTAAAGGTACAAGCAACAAAAAACAGGGTTCCGACGAGGGTATGACAAAATGGTTACAATTTGAATCGGAACGAATCCAAAGCTTTCGCTTCGCTTTGAACCGGTTCATTCAGAAAAGCTTTCGTATAAGGCAAACGGTTCACGGCTCATGAAAGCTTCAAGCATTGGAAACGAGCCCGAAGTTCGAATCCATATTCTAGTCTACTGTTAGGCGAATTTGTATTCCGAAGCTTGACAGTTTGCTGAGGTTTTAAAAATCCAGATCGAATTGTGATCAAAATACTATGTTAACCAAAGTCTAGCATTAATACTCTAATCACAGTTTTGTGAGCAAATTTGGTGGGTGAGTTAGTCGATCCGTGAGTTCAGAAGAATTTAGTAAGAATATGAATTTGCAAATAAAAATTGGCGGTTAGCGCTTCAATACCAGACACTATACAAGAATTTATACAATCTGGTTCTGAATTTTAACTATTGTTATCATCGAAAAAATTAAAAAAATTGAATGTCACTAAATTAGTTCTGTTGTATTCAATTGAATATCAACGTAATTAAGGGCAAATTAAGCTTATCGTTTGAATAAAAGCTTCATAACAAGTGATCCAAAAGAATGAAAAATTGAATGTCGCAGCAATTACTAAAACGAAATCGTTTTCTCACAACAATCAGAAATGTTGATCGTGATAGTTGGATTTATGGTACTGCATTTGGCATTTTCAGCCGTCGACAATAAGAAATTTTGTATCCCCAAAACGGCCCTTGCCGAAGGAAGCTGCCCCAGCGGAAGAAACAGTTTCGGAGTGGTAAAATTCGTGAATTCCCGAGGGGTACGCGCCGATTTCCTGCAACCCAGCTGCATCAAGGCTTCCCTGAGCTGTTACAGCCGGAATTTTTCGATCGGGATCCATGATTGCTGCCAGGTCGATCCGGCGAAAAAAATCTTCCAAGAACATAACGTCGCTTGGTTTAACGGGCTGGAAAAGCGAGCACACGTGGCCATTTTCTAGGGTAACCTTTTCGATGCAGGCCTGTAGATTTCGGCAAACTTCCCTGATTCTGCGAGAGAAGGTCATTTTTAAGATGCAGGTGTTTTTGCAGCCAACCCCATACAACGAAATTAACAACTGTACCTCTTCTAAGCCGTACTTTTTTGAAAAGTTGCTTGACGAAAATATGAGTGAATTTCCCAGGGAAGACCAAGTTCGTGAAAATAGTTTGAATGTTGAAAAATGGCTGGTACTCGGTTTATCCGTTTTAGTAATTTTGTGCAGTTTGGCAGCAGTTTTGAAGAGCATTTTTAAGTCCAAAAAATAAAGTAGTTATTTTTCTTATTTTGTTATCTAATGACACTCAATCTGAATTCTGATTCTGTTTTCCGTTAATTGTTAGTTAAACGAGAAAATAAATTTTCTAATAAATAAACGCACGGGTAAAAATTATTCTGGCTCCGATGTGCATTGGTCGTCGGAGCTTGATTTGTTACTGAATCTAAAAAATAAAATTGAATTGAAATAGTGATAATAGTGATGATGACGTAGAAGTTACTGTTAAACTTTTTAAAGCTTATTTACGATTTTTCTCGTGGAATTAAATAAATGGGGCTTTTTTCATGATTTTCATTGATAATTGACAAGTTTATGAACATTTAAAATACATTTTTTTTCACAAAAATAAGTCTAACCTCATATTTTTTAAAATATAAAACTTTTAAAATCTGCCCAAAGTGTATAGTTTTTCCAGTCGTCAGTATAAACCAAACTTGAAATTTGAAACGCAAATTGTCAAATAATAAAAAAATACCCCCAAAAGGCACATCGAAGTTTCCTTCATACAATTCAATTTCGGTACCAATTATTTTGCGTTTAGAGCAACTACAACGGTACTGTTGTAAAAATTGATTTAATGTTGTTGTTGTTTTCTTTTTTCCGGGATTTTCATCCTCGCGGATGATTCATCCCTTCCCAAAAAAATTGATTTAAGATATAACAGTTTCAGCACAATTTTAAATTTAAGAATCGGCTAAAACCACATCCCGGCAATGTTATTCAAACCGTATGGAGCACATCTCTCAGATTTCCCCTTTTCTCCCCTTTTCCCCTTTTTTTTGATAGATTTAAGCTTTCATCTCCTTTACTCTCAAGGCAAAAAATGCTTAAATTTGAGGAAAAAAAGCTTAAAAACGAGATTCACGAGCACATATTTAAAAGATGTTGGTCACACGATACATAGACAAATCGTGTAACGTTGCAGGGATCTGGCTAAAACACGCACTCCCCATTTCACCGGTGTGAGAGCAAATTTAAAACAGATACAATTTCATTTTAATTAGGGGAGAGTGGGGATACTTGATCCCCTTTTCTTATGTTCACCATATCTTTTTGGAAAAATTTTGCAACTCGCCGTCTTTGACATTTTCTGACAGCTTGTAACTTCAAGTGTCTATGCTCTAAAAATTAGAACGATACTTGAACCCGTTGATGAACTAGAAGCATTTTCGTGGGAGTAAAAAAATTGCGATTTTTCTAAAGTTAGGGGAGACTTGATCCCCTTTTGAAGGAGACTTGATCTTTTATTCAGGAAGCCCTAATCCTTGTATAAAAATCAAACAAAACCCCAAGATAGAATGTTAATTGACTATTTTGGTCATGTTTGTTCTCATTTCACAATTTATAGCAGACTTAAGAAGAAAATTCTATAACTTTGTCTCAACGCTAATAACATTGCATACTTAAAGGCGCTATTTTTATAATAAAGAGAAAATTAATTATTTTTGTTCTTTTCTTCATACAAATGTTTGATAAATATTATTTTTTGGATAAATATTAGTAATTTCGTAATCAGCAATCATAATGATCAATTCAGAAGAAGAATATGCCGTTTGGAAGGGGGATCAATTGTACCCAATTCTAGGGGATCAATTGTACCCATAATCAACATTTTAGAAAACTTTTTTTGAAAAAAGTTGAGAGTTTTCCATTGCTTTGAAAATATGGCATTATGAAGTTCATTTTACGCTCGAACGATTGATACATTGGAACAAATATTTTTTTTTATAATTTTCCCATGTAAGGAACATTATAAAGTGATGAAAAAAGATCTTCAAGTTACATGTTGTGAAATTTTTCAAACAAAGTTCAATTACTCAAACAATTATTTTGTTAAAAATTTTTTAACTACAAGCATTGTTATTTTGCTCATTTTGGCACATTTTTCTAGAACATTTGATCTTTGTAAGACATTCCAGTTTCGAGATATAGCTAAGGAATCAAGTATCCCCAGGGATCAAGTATCCTCATTCTCCCCTATTTTATTAGGTGTTAATTAACTTTAAAGCCAAATAGACAAGACATCGAAAAAAAAAGTTCAATTGGAACAAACGAAATCATTTTTATTTTAAAAATTACATTTTTGTCCAAGTTATTGTTGACATTCATTAAAGAAATATGACATTTTTATCCCAAAGTCAAAGGAAACTTTCCTATGTTTTGTCAACATTTTTGTTTGATAAAAATTCTAAGTATTTAGTTAAAGTTAAACTGAGCAAATTATACTGCGTGCATATTATTCTCAGGGCGCTTTAAAATCAGCGCAGTTCATGAAAGATAACGGTGCATATGAAAGTTGATTGAAGAAATAATATAAAAGCAACCAACTGTACTTGAGTTCGTAATTTATGAACACATTTTTTAGAAGCAAGCTTTGAATATTGATTTGATATAAAATAAAATGCCAAAAGAAATTGGTTAACGAACGTTGCGAAAATAAGAATTCAAGTAAAGAAGTTAAAACCTGGAAAATTATGTGCGGTATCGAATATTCTGAACCGCATTCTTATGTTGGTTCTATTTTCTTATACTCCCTTTTCAATTTTAATCACTTAATCAATTTTTTGTTAACGTGAAGAATGCGATGGTATTAACACTGATCACACTGACATGACACTTAGAACAAAAATTCAACCATTTTCTGTCGAATTTATTTTGTCAGATTGAGTCAGATTAGACAAAAAATGCCCTGTAGGAAAAATGTACCTGTTTAGGCCGATTTTATCGTAGAAATTGCCTGTTTTTTTCAAAGTTGGGTGGCATTTCCTAACTGGGATCCCGAATACGAAAATATTGTAACATTACAATTCCTGTAATAGTTATAAAACGATTAGAAACAGCGTAAAAAAACGTTTAGAAAATGATATCTGAAACCATAAAAAACATTGCACTTATCTTGAATTCCAAAACGACGGTCTGTTGAATATGGCGTTAAGTTATGTTTATTTTTTTTATTTTTTTGTAGCGGCCCACCACACTCCCCCACACCAAAAGGCTCAATTGAGCCCCCTGGTAATGGACGCTACTGTTCTCAGCATGTCTGGCAGCAAAATGATAATAAGAGTAAACGCGAGCAAATTTTAATCATGCTGAGAACACAAATATTTATAATGTCGTGCGAGGAAATGTATTATTTAACTAAATTGACTACAATATGAAATCTCAATGGAAAATAATTTCCTTTGAAGAGATTCATTATTCGATATTTACTAATATACTATTTATTTATTGCTAATTTTATTATGTTATGTTCAATAATTTTATAAGATAAAATACAAACTACAAGATTTTTAAGAAAAATAATATTAGATATTAACGCTACAAAAGTACAAAAGGTAAACAAAACAAAGACTGGTTGATGATCGACTGTTTTAATGGTTCAATTTTTCTTTCAAAAGCTGTATCACTTTGGTTTTGAACATGGAACGATTGGTTATGTTTTTAATATCCGTTGGTAAGGTGTTGTATTTAGTAGGTCCAATAAATGAAATTCTTTTTTGCCCTAATGATGTTGTGGATCGGCTTCGTTGCAAGAAATCTGACTGGCGAGTGTTATGAGTTCGCAACCCCGTAGTAAAATGGAGGTTTTGAATATTTTCAATTGAGTGTAGATTATCATAGACATATACAACAGTTTGCAAATCACAGAGTTCAGATATTGGAAGAACGTTATGCGTTCTTAAAGAGTAAAGCTGAAGGGTAGGGAATAACAAAGGGAGCTTTAAGATGTTTTTCAAGCATCTATTCTGGAGCGTTTGAAGTTTCTGTAAGTGGGACAAGGAGGCTCTTCCCCATATCATAATAAGGTAGTTCAATTGAGAGTGGATAAACGCAAAATAAAATTTAAAGAGAACATGTTGTGGAACAAAATTTCTCAGTTTCCAAAGAACACCGCAAAGAGGAGTAATTTTTTTTTCCAAGTGTTCAATGTGACGATTCCATGAGAGAGTTTCATCTAAGTAAATTCCCAAGTATTTAAAATAACTAACTCTCTCAATAGTATTTCCATTCATAGCTGGGTCATTAGTACGAAGTAGCTTTTTATGCGAAGAACGAAACAACATGTATTTTGTTTTAGTATAATTTAGTGAAAGTAGGTTTGAATTGAAATATTTTGAAAGCAGTTTTAGGTCGTCTTCAATGTGCTGAATTATAATATCAGGTGAAGTTTCAGAATAAAAAATTGCTGTATCATCGGCAAATAAACGTGCTGTGCCTTTAAGTTGAAGGTTACATAAATCATTGACATATAAAAGGAAAAGTAATGGCCCGATATTACTCCCTTGTGGTACACCGATATCAATATTTCTTAATTCGCTTCTTGTGTTTTCAATAGCCACATACTGCTTGCGACCTTCTAAGTAGCTACGAAGGATATTATTTGCTGTTCCTCTTATCCCGTATTTATACAGTTTGGACAATAATATGTCATGATTTAGAGTATCGAAGGCTTTTTTGAGATCCAAAAATAGTGCCCCAACAATATTTTTTGACTCTATTTTACATATGATGGAGTCAACTAATTCTGAGATGGCAATTTGAGTGCTCGAACCTGATCTAAATCCATATTGCAGTTTATAAAGTATATTGTTCTGGTTTAGAAAGTCTACAATTCTATTAACAAGAAGCTTCTCGAACACTTTACTAAAAACGCTTAAAGTCGAGATAGGGCGATAGTTATTGACGTCAAGCAAATCGCCAGCCTTAAAAACAGGGATGACTTTCGGAATTTTTAGACAGTTCGGGAAAACTCCTGACTCCAAAATTTTATTAAAGTATTGTGTAAGTATGTGCGAGAATGTTTCGTGGTTATTTTTCAAGACATTAACAGGGAAACCATCTGGTCCATGACCCTTTTTATTTTTAAGTGAAAAAATTACAAGTCGAACCTCGTTTACACTAGCGGGCCGTAAGAATATTGTATTTTCTACCTGTTCGATTTGAGTCAAATGATCATTTTCAGTATTTACTGGAATCTTTTCAGCCAGGTTCTTTCCAATTGTGGAAAAGTGTTTGTTAAATTTCTCACAAATCTGTGTACTATTGGTTATAACACCTCTTTCATCTGAAAGGTTAATTGAGGAAGTCGTTTTAGATTTACCTAAGAGCGTATTAATGTTTCTCCAGAGCTTTGAATGTGGTGAATTATTTAATAAGCGCTCGTAATAGAGCCTTTTACATTCTTGTTTTTTTGAACTCAATTTTTTATTTATGTGAATTAGCATCTCTTTTAAATTGATATCATTTGGATGCTTTTTCGATCGTTTTAAATAATTCTCTTTTATTTTGATGAGTGTCCAGAGGTCAAATGTCATCCACGGACAGCAATTTCCTTTAAGTTTTACCCTTTTATTAAGTGTTCGAGAAGAAATTTTCACAAAGCGATTGTAAGTTGATGTGATTTCTTGTAGGCCTTCATCAACATTTTCTGGTAGTTGAATACTGTTTAAATAATTCACAAATAAGCTGTTTAGTTTAGCGTTATCAACTATCTCTTTCCTAAGAATTGTTACATTTTTATCACATAATAAATTGAATGATGTGAGTATTTGTAAATGGTCACTAACATCAGAAAAGATTGTATCATTTTTCAATCGATCTAAGTCAATTTGCTTCGATATAACGTGATCTAGAATATTCTGAGTTGTTGGCCTAGTAGGAAAGGTGTTTGTACAAGCGTATCCAAAAGATTCTAAGATAGATCTATATTTAGCTACGGTATTCAGGTTAATCAAATTCACAGGAACGTTTAGGTCACCGACAATGAAGCAGGAGTGATTATCAGCAACAGACGTTAGAAGAGATTCAATTTGATCACAAAACATGTTAAACGGGAATGAAGGGGGTCTATATACGCCATGAACACAAATTACTTGACCACTTGTACAAATTTCGACACTAATTCGGTGAAAGCCATCAAAAGTTATATTTTCAGTAGTTTTAAATTTCAAATTTGTCTTTATATACATAGCTAGGCCTCCATATGGTTGGTCGCGGCAAGAGAAAATCGATGAATATCCCGGAATGTTGTAAATACAACAGTTATCTTTACCAAGCCAGGTTTCACAAACAACAATAACATCGATACAAACATTAAAATGATCAATGGTCTGTAATATACAATCAAATTTATCTAAATTATTCATACTACGTACGTTCCATTGCAAAATTCTAAAGGATCTTGAATCATTATTAAAAGTACTTAAATTAAAATCTTCTACATTTTCATGGTATCTATTCATTAAACTATCCATTGAATAAAATATATTTCAGTTTTAAACATTTGTAGATCTAAGATCTTATTTTGATCGTGGATCAGCATTGTTCCTTTTTCGTTTGGGTGAAGGACTTTCATTTGGAATCGTGGATGTGTTATTTCTTTGCTGAGTGACATGCATGCTCATGAAGCGATTCATTTCAAATTTAGTTTTGATTATATCAGGTTTTGAATTATCTGTTTGTTTGACCAAAATGGCACCATTTCTTCCGGGCCAAATGTATTTGGCTCCAATTAAGTCTTGATATTCGCGCAATTCAGTTAAAATTTCCATGGATAAGGGCGTCAATTCATCCCTTATTGTGACGTTTAGTGGTTTACCATCAACTACTAATGAAGGATCTATTGAAGAAGAGGCAAGTTTCCCAAAAATTCTTTTTTTACTGAAAATTTCTTCTTTTATTACTGTATCTTTTAATAGAACTTTAATTGGTGGAGACTTTTCATTGGGTTTATTGGATGATATTAATCTAACAGCGTTTAAAATGGATTCAGTTTTAAGGTCGTAGCCAAAAGTGCCACATGTTTTGCGTACAAGTTCTTGTGTATTTTCTCTATTATTGTATGGCAATCCGAAGATCAAGAGGTTTTTTGAAACAGCCTCCCGGTTAAATCGGTCGAGGTTTATTTCCAATTTATGGACCTGATTGGTAAGATTTGAATGCTTAGATTTGAGATCAGTTACTTCTTTTTCAAGAGCATCGTTTCGGAATTTTATGTCTTTGAAATCAGTCTGAATTTCATCGAATTTCGTGGACAAAAATTCCTGCGAAGCCTCTATCGCAGTAGTAACTGATCTCATATCCGTTTTGATTGAGGTCAATTCATGTGAAACCACATTATGTACGGTCGTTTCAATTTTAGTATGGATATTTTCGATAATTGTTTCATGATCTTTCCGTAAACTTATTATTTTGGCGTAAATACATGCACAGTTGGCATCGCAAAAGTATTGCTGCGCTTTCATTTTGCGAGCTGCACTTCCAATCAGATTTTTGCAGCGAAGATGAACGCTCTTGAAACAATATGCACAAGTAAGTATTTTATCAAGATTATTTTCAACATTATTACATTCAATACAAATAACTTCATCATCACATCCATGTTCGCCATCGCCATAATACAACAATTAAAAGCTAAAAAGGAACTAACTCTTTTGATGAAACGCACAACTAAAGCTAGAAATTATTAAAGTTAAGAAATAAAAGACTTATAAGTTTATTTTAACAAACGCACAAACTAAGATTATTTAAGAAAACAATACAAATAAATATTTCAAAGAAAAAGTGTTATGAAAAGAGGAAAAAAAAAATTAAATTAAAAAAAAAATCATAAGCTATCTTAAATTATTTGTATGTACGGAGATGAGAAATATTTAATTAAAAAGCGTTTTTCAAAAGGGTTCAATGTCAAAATCGCAAAACAAATAAAATTTTAAGGACAAAGACAAACCTAAATTATGTGTGTGTACGGAGATAAAGATAATTCAATTTAAAAGCGTTGAAATAAAAGAAAATTGATTACATATTAAACGCACAATAAAAAAAAAATCTAATAAAATCGAAAGTTAAAATCATTGCTTTCCAAAAAGAACAATTTTCAAGTTTATGTTGCACTGTGTACGACTATCAAGAATACAAGTGACGAGTCACCATGAAAACCAGCAAACGCTAGTTCCAACAATGTGTGCTACTAACGGAAGCAACAATACTTTCGTACCTACTCATGTGCGCTGGCTGCGTTTGCCTAATCTTCACCGCTAGCGATCGAGATTCACTAACAAGCTAGCAAGTGCAAGAAACACAACCCTTTGAAGTGCGCTAATAACAGAGACACACACTTTCGCACTACTTGCAAGTGCCCCGAGGTTGGCCAAATACTACACCGCTCAGCGACGAGATTTACTAACAGCTGAGCAAATGATAGAACCACAAGAAGTTGAACAGCGGCAGTTTTTTTTCACTCAGATAGACCGACAAACGGTGGACGCATGCAGATATGGTTGAGATATATGCTTGGTCAACGATTTGCTGCTGTGCAATATACTCTTGAGAATGTTAGTTGTGAAAAGTAATAAGAAAGAAAAGTTCACTTTACTCACCAACCTAGAGAAGTGACTTTCAATACACAGCTCACCACACGAACGCTTGGGGTATGTTTTTTTTTTTATGTATTTTAGCACAGAGGAAAATTCAATTTTAACACATTTAGGACAATCCAAAGTAGAAAATCATAGTACGGTTTTGCACACTGAACACTAAATAACGCCACTTAAACTCATCACGGATTAAAAAATACGTATTACTACTATAAATTTCAATAAAACTGCGGGACAATAAAACGAGACGGTCGATCAAAAACCAGCGCTGCCAGAAAAAAAAAAAAGGAACTACTTACTACTTACTGTTTAAAACTATTAAAACTTCTATATGGAGACACTGTCCTAGGAACAGTTCGGGTACGGTTAATAAAACGCTAATGAATAACGTTTTCAAGGCATTGAACTGTTTATAGAATGAACATGTGTGGGCTTATTTTAAACGATTTATCAAACCGTTGATCAAACTGTTACGGAAATCGGATTGATTGTTGTACGAACCGTTTGTACTAAGATTACTGTTTTGTTTATGGTGCCTCATATAACGCAACCGTTTAAAAAACTATTAGATTATATCGTTAAACTGCTAAGAGATGATAACCTTAAAGCTTTTTTTAATGTTAAAGAATGATGTTTACCAATCATCAAACTATTTACAATGCGTTCATTCAACGTTACCCAGAACCCATGAACCCATGAATGACAGTCCTCACCCACACATAGAAATAGATGTAAATATTTGTGGGGATTTTCGGATGTGAGAATTCAATAGAATTAATTAGATTCAAATTTTTCACTTTATTTTGTTTTATTACTTACATTATGATGAAAAAATAAAGTGGACGATGTCCTGAAGTCTATTAATTCTGGTGGACAATCATCCCCAGTCGGTAGAGCGGAAGGTTGGTATTGCATGTTCAGCCCTACTGGATGCAGGGAAACCACCATTGCCCGAGTGATGAATGTGCAGGGAAGCTGAAATTAATTTTATTGTCAATCGAAATTTTAAATATTAAAACTATTATTACTTACAGAATTTTCCAGTAGTTCGAGAAGTTTTCCCAAAACAGTCCCGATTGCACTGTCTGCTGGAGGCTGACTTTTTTACGAAGAAATCCATTATGCCTCCGACGTTTCCCGCTATAACACTATTGTCCGGCCACACAGATTAAAATTGTTTCCCGCATCGGCTGGACTCGCAATCGCTGAACTTTTTGAACAAGGAGTTGTTGTTTTTTTGTGTTCTTCTTCCAGTGGTCGGCAGTGGTGCCGACTAGACCGACTTTTTAAAATTGTACCAATATGAGATTAAAATGTGAGAATATAAAAGTTTTAAAACTTTGATGTTTCAGTGTCGCCTGTTAGCATGTATGCAAGCCTATACACCAAATTTGTAATTGCTTGTTGTTTTTTAACATGCAATGAATTAAAATCAAAATTAAGTTCATGGGTTCGTAAAGAAACATTCATAACTATCTATCAGACCCTTACTTGAAGCGTTAACAATTGTTAAAAGCATCTTGTAAATCAAAGAGATAACCTCGTTTAGTATGATGATAGTAAAAAAAAATTAAAACTTTTGTAAATGTGTACTGATTTTGTACAAAACCATCTGGCATCTCTGACCGGGCGTTTCGTTAATTTTGACGTGAATGACAGAAGGGATGAACGGTATGTGTAACGGTTCAAGTTCGGTTTTTATGATTGAAGAAAAGTTGAAAGAAATCGTTATATCATTCTATCACCTTTCCAGATATCATCACGTTTTCACATAATCGTACATATTTTATTCTTATCGTTGGCGAAGTAAAGTTTAGAAGAACAGCTACGTTTACAGATACAATCACTTTTGTATTGTATAAACTGTTTGAGATATGGTTTTTTAGCATGCGGGATAGCATTTCTTCAAATCGATCGACGCGCACTCTGGAATCGATATTGCGTATTATTGAAAAAGTAATCCTGAAAACGAAATCGAGTGTCAGTCAGTATGGTCAGTGGGTGGTATAAATTAGTGAATGCGAGATTGTTATTTGTCAAATCAGATTCTCGCAATAGTCTTAAAATTCATGCAAGTGGCAAAACCAAATTTCAACATCAGTTTGCTAGAAACTCGTCAAAATCGTAATACGACCCCATCATAACTGATTCATTGTTTGCTATTTTGTTTTATTTACATTGCACTTTCTTCTTGACAGTTCTCTCCGGTGTCCTTGGAGACATCTAGTGGCTCAACTAAAAAACATAAGATTGATTCAAAACGGTCGTTGGGACTTTACACACGGTTCAAGGCTTAAATTGCTGTAGAGAATAAGAGAGCAAAGTTATATGAAAGTTTAAATTTCTTGGGGGTAAAAAAACTATAACTTAGATTTCCGTTGTCTGTGAACTCTCAAGCCATTCCAAATCAGTACACGCTAACTTTTGGCTACCCCTTAACGAATACTTTTGACCCGTTTATTCAATAAGACTGGGAGAACTCCTTTTTCCGGATACAGCCCCTTTACCCTTTAAGGGGTACTTAGCTTGATAACGCTTCAGCGGATGAAAATTACCCCTTATTCCAAATGCCTGCAGATGATAATTGCCCCTTATTTGAAAGGCTTTCGTATGGTGGAAATTTCAGGAGCTGCTTATGGGAAATATGATTGCTGGGAAATTAATCACAACAAGATATCATGTTTTATGTGTTTATTTATTTAAATGACAATAATATTTTAAAAACTTCAAATTATTTGAAAATTTAAATTTAACCTGAATGTTAGTCCGCCACGAATCGAGTTTCAAATATCGGCTTACTTTAGTCGCGCTCATTCTGAACTGTGCAGCCCTGAAATAACAAGAAGAAATAATTCAGAAAGGAATCAATATAAATATTCAATGAAATACTTACAATCTTTCTCATCGCTGGCAATTTGCCGGACGAATAGCAACGTTATGCATGTAACAACATCTAAACCTACCCCTTTGAAGCGGACTTAAGCTTTTCGAAATAAGGGGTAATATTGACCCGACAAAATTACCCGTTATTTGACAGATCGTGGAGGTTCTCAATAACGGGTCAATTTTACGCCTTTAAGGGGTAGCCAAAAGTTAGTGTGTAAAACATCCGGACCTGGAATCAGTCGTTTCACTCATACAAGCGAAGCAAATTGAAGTCGCTCGCTACATTGAAAGAGACGAGAGAGTTAACATTGTGCGGATTGCAGGGAATAAACTTAACGAAAACCCGTATGACTGTGTGTATGTGGGCCTCTGGCTGAACGAGACCGACGAAGAAAACTCAGGTTGATAGAATATTGCGGTATCGAACGGATTGTATGGAAAGGTTTTAGGAAAACATTTCCGAACACGAGTTGGAAAAATAAATCCTCCGGGCACGACAAATGCAAGTGTCAGATTTGGCCAGCAGACATTCCATTGAAAGCGCTTTAAGTGGCTCAAAAATAATCAAGTTTTGTTAATTTCGAAACAGCTATATCCACTAAATTGTCTTCAGTTTCTTTAAAAAGAAATGTTTTGGGCCGACAAGGGGCAGAATTTCAAGAAGGGTTATGCAGCCACCCAAAATACAGATTAGACGAAGTATAAGTTGGAAAAACTGATCAATATCATGACTGAAAAAAGTGTACGCCGGCCGATGGGAGATACGAAGAATTTTTTTTTCAAATTTTTTAGGAATCATTCCAAAATTACCTTTATTTTCTTTATAGAGAGTATTTCGATCAAAAGAATGGTTTTTAAGATACACGCATTCGTAACTGTCCCATTTCTTAATGAACTGAGCTTTAGGGTTATACCAGTTTCTGCACTAAAGCAGCAGTTCATTTCGCCAAATCTGGGTCACAGAGCATATTAAAACCGTGAAATTTCGTTTTGATTGTTCGTGTAGGTAAAATGGATAACAACTTTTGACATAAATTTGCCCTTTCTCCCTGATTTTCTAACCTTTTTACTGAAATTTTTTAAGTTCATTATTGTTTTTGCGTTTATTTCACTAGGGTGTATCATTGAGGTTTAAGTGAAATTTACACTTGGCATATTTATAAAAGTCTGCTCGGGGTTCCTTAGAGTGCTCCAAATGACCCGACATTTGAAAATATTATGCGCTGCAGGTTTAAATTGATCCTAGGCCTTGTACAAGATCTCATGCTAAATTTGGGCCAGATCGGATCACGGGAAGGGTTCGCTCAACGAGCCTAAAGTTTGTATGGGATTTTGAGACATTTTGTTCCGGAGAAACATGAAAATCCATTTTTTTTATCAATAACTTTGATCTCTTTAGGCCAATTTCTTTTGAAATCGGGTTTTCTTAAAGCCCAAACTATGAAAAATATTTCATCTGAAGACTGTGTTTCGATTCGAGTTAAAAAAACTTCTCTCAAAATATTCTCTGAAAAAAATGCGTTTTTATAATTTTTTCTACCATAAAGTCAGCTAATATAAACAATAGGGGAGAATGAGGATACTTGATCCCTGGGAGATACTTGATTCCTTAGCTATATCTCCAAACTGGAATGTCGTACAAAGATCAAATGTTCTAGAAAAATGTGCCAAATGGAACAAAACAGCAATGGTTGAAGCTCAAAAAACTTGAACAAAATAAGTTTTTGGGTTATTGAACTTTGTTTGAAAAATTTTACAAAATGTGACTTGAAGCACAGAGAACAGACATACAAGCTCGAACACAAAAATCTTCAAAAAAGTGTGTAAAATTTCAAATGCTGACATCCAAAAAAGTACGTTGAAAAGAGAATTGAAACAGTGCCATCTATTGCGCCGTTCAAAAGTTACAAATCAAATTTTCAAGTGCCCAGTTTTCGAAAAGGCTTAATCGTATATGAACTCATTAATAATTAAACGAATGCCGCTCTAAATAGACGGGTTCAATTGATTGCTATATAAATGCAATAAGAGTTACATTTGGCTGGACAGAATTTCATTTACTTTATTTTTGCACTACTGAGGCAGTCAAAAGAACTAACAGTTTTGGAATAAGTTTTTGCACTGCTTGCACGGTTATCGTCAAGGACGAATCGGCTAAATCCAGTCAATCAGAAACATTCTTGACGACCAGTCTTACCCATCAGAGTTGATTCTATACATCTTAAAGCGGGTTACTTTCGAGTATCGCTTTGGCATCTCATTGTCAACATTTAGTATCTACTTCTAGCTTAAAGAAAATAGCAATTCACATTTAAGATATTTTTCCATTATGCAACGTGATGAAAGTGTTTCGAAACTTTAACAGCCATTTAGGTACCTTAAACATGCCAAACAATTCATACGAACTACTCAAAACTGACCCAAAATTTTGTTTTTTTTTTCTCAGTTTGGTTTTGACAGTTCTCTTTGGTGTGTTTTGTAGACATCTGGTGGCCCAGCCAAAAAACAAAAAAATGGTTCAAAACGGTGTTGGAAATTTTACATAAGTTTCGTTATGCTAGCTTGTACGTCTGTTCTCTGTGCTTGAAGGTCTTTTTTCATCATTTTAATATGTTCCTAACATGGAAATATTATAACAAAAATATTTATTCCAATAAATCAATCTTTCGAGTGTAAAATGAACTTCAAAATACAATATTTTCAAAGCGATGGAAAACTCCCAATTTTTTTCAGAAAAAGTTTTCTAGAAAATGTTGATTTTGGGTACAATTGATCCTAATATATGGGTACAAATGATCCCGGTATTTCTTCTTCTCAATGGATCGTGGTCATTGCTGATTACGAGATTACTAATATTTATCCAATATCTAATATTCATCCATCAATTATTCGAAAAAAGGGCCGAAATAATAATTTTCTCTTGTTTATAAAAAATTGCGCACATAAGTATGCAATGTTATGAGGGTTGAGAATAAGCTATAGAATTTTTTTTTCTGACAATTATAGATTGTGAAATGAGAACAAACATGACCAAAATAGTCAATTAACATTCTATCTTGGGGTTTTGTTTGATTATTTCTATGGATTAGGGCTTCCTGAATAAAGGATCAAGTCTCCCCTAACTTCAAAAATATCGCAATTTTTTTACTCCCACAAAAATGCTTCTAGTTCATCTACGGGTTCAAGTATCGTTCTAATTTTAAATGCATAGAAACTTGAAGTTACACGCTGTCAGAAAATGTAAAAGAGTGCGAGTTGCTAAATTTTTCCAAAAAGATATGGTGAAAATAAGAAAAAGGGATCAAGTATCCCCCACTCTCCCCTACTGTTGATGATGCACAAAAATGGTGTTCAAATGATAGATAGCAAAATTGTTCACCTTTAATATGCAAAAAAGAGATTTCAAATTACTGTTATGAAGTTCGGGATATTTTAATCTAACTATAAGTATGGGAGAGTGGGGAATCATGGGCCACTTTTTTTCGTTGTTCCATAACTTCTTTATTATAAAATATAAAATAAAAAATAAAAAATGGTATGGTTTTCTACATTTTCAAGGTATCATAAGGTTTTTTTTTTTAGTTTTTTAATAAGTTATTTTCTTCAAATTCTGACTGTTTGAAAAAAAGTAATATTTTTTTGGATTTTGAAAAATGGTGGGGAATTGTGGGCCACCAAATCCAAATTGACCAAATAACATGCAAAGTTTATGAGTTGCCCCAAAACTGTAATTTCCTAATTCATTTCGTTATTTAAAAGCAATTTCAGATGATGAAATAAAAAAGAGAGCTGTGTATGACCGCATAGATTCCAAAACCTGGCTCGCAAACGTTTTGGCAAAATTTCTTATATAGGATGGACAAAATATTTTCATAACTCTTAATTTGGCATAAGAAAACTTTGCAGATAGTTAAAACGTATTTTAAGTTCTGAATGTGTATAAAAACATAAAAATATAGGTGATTCAAGATGTGTGGCCCACGATTCCCCACAAGCTATGATTTGCAAATTGGTTGCGTTTGTGTGACTTAGTGATGTGTCATCAAAAATTCCTTTTCCATGTGAAAGATCATGACAAAACTAAGATCATAAGCGTATGAGCATATTTTTGTTATGCACTTTAGGTTCCCCATCGATGAAATTAGCGGGTGTTTTTTTAATTATGTAAGTTGATTTTTCTAACTTTTTTTAACTTGATAAATAAAAGAAGCATATGATGCCTATTTCAGTCAACAACATATAGGAATACATGCTCATGCAAAGCGACGACGATGACAGTTGGTTTGAGATTTTTATCTCTACACACATCTGAGATATTAAAAGTGGCCCACGTTTCCCCATGGCCCACGATACCCCACTCTCCCCTACTTTTTTATTTTTGCAAAATTTCATATTTGGAGCATAACTTAAAAACTGTTTCACTGATATTTTTTTGAATTTCATTTTCGGATTCAGCACCCGAATTCACATTTTATATGACCTTCAGTTTACTAAGTTCAAAAATGCTGTAAACTAGTGTAATCATTATTTTCTAAAATTTGAACCCCAAACTTCAAAATCGGTTGTATGTATTTTTTTAAATCCTGGTCCAAATTCGCAGCTGTGCCAAAACAGCAATTTAGTAGACCACATGTACAAAATGGACAGTTTTAACATGATTTCGAAACTGTGTTTTGTATACAAGTTAAACATGTGAGAGAGAATTTCAACGATTTTGCTTTGTATGATATAGGATCATTTGAATCTTTTTTAAACTAACGAGAAGCTTATTTAGAAAATAAAAATCGTCGAAGTTCAAATTATTTTGTCCATGTATAATTTTTTTAAACAAAGTTTTACGAAAGCTTTACGGTTCCAAAATCGTTTTCAACCGCGCACTTATATGAAAACTTGCATTGGAAACGAGCCTTAATCTTTGTCGTCTGTGTTCGAACCTATTCCATAGTCTACTGCTAGGCGCAAAAAGTTGGACAGCTTATTTCCGCCCTTCATAAAAAATCATTCGTTATCTTCAATTCCTACTTCTCGTCTTGATGGACTCTACATCTTCAACGTTGTACCAGAAAAGTTGCATGTCAGTAGTTATTTAATTTAATTTAACCGATTGTATTCGTGGTAATTTGAGTCGTTTTGGATAAATACAAAAAATTCTCCCTGTCTGAAACCTCCAAGCGATCAGTCGAGGCCACCAGATACTTAACAATGAAACCAAGTGCACGTAATAGTTTCCAAGGAAATCAGACTTTCAAATGGTTTCTCAAAATTACCGGAAATGTTGATCAGAATAGTGTGGTTTCTACTGCTCCTGACCCCAACATTCAGCTCAGCGAAAAATGAGTTTTGTGTCCCGGAAGTTGCCGTCGTTGAAGGAAACTGCCCCAAAGGAACTAATAGGTTCGGATGGATAAAGTTCGTTAATTCGGTAGAGCTTTATACCGAGTCCCTAACCCGGAGATGTATGAAAGCTTCGCTGGAATGTCATAGCCAGGCTTTCTCGATTCAGATACATAACTGTTGTCGATCGGATGTTGGAGCAAATAAATTCCGTCCGGAAGATTTCGATTGGTTCTCAAGGCTGGATCACAAGGCACACTTGGCCGTTTTCGATGTGACCTTTTCGTTTCAGGGTTGTCTTCGTTTGAACGGATCTGGAAAATCGGTAGTTTTGGAAATGCAAATGGTCCAGGAGCCACGTCCGGTCATTGGCTTGGGTAATTGTACCACTTTTAAGTATAGTTTATTTCTGAAATTGCTTGGAGAACAAATGAATGACGGTTCCAAAAAAGCGCAAATTCAAAAAAGTGATTTATCCGTTGTTAAGTGGTTTGTGCTAATAGCATGTATTTTAACAATATTGTACAGTTTAATAATAGGTTTTTTAAAAAATCTCTTGTCAATGGTTGTAATGTTAAGTCAAGTTGAATAAAAACCATTATTTATGATAATATGTAAAGCCTTTATTTGCATTTCAAACATTTGTGAACGATCAGAAAAACTCCGCAAACTTCAACGTAAACACAAACCAGAAGAAATCCCCAAAAATTAGGCTCTCCACGTGGTTCTTCCCTCTTGGGAAAAATGCGATGGGGTAGTTCAAATTTTGGGTCCTGGTTAGCTGCCGACACATTGAGAACCCGACTGTCAAAAGCTGGGCCAATAGCCGGACCAATAGGATAATCCGAAACATAGCTCATGAAATAAGGAGTACGAAAAAAGTTCAAACGTTTCCACATTTGACAGGATCGGAAAGGAATTTCGAAATCCTCCACTGGTTCTTTGCTGGATTCGAAAAGCCACGGTTCAACAAAGCTCGTAACCTCCATTTGGATGGCACAGAACTCCAGTTGGAAACTGTTATTGGTTTCCGTCAGCAGGATTCGATCTTGAGGTTTCCATGCAGTCACTCCTCTAATGTACACAGGAAACTTTAGCTCGTCGCTTTTGCTGGTACAACAATTCCTTATCGAAAAGAACATAAAATTGGTGGTACATTTGACGACCAGCTTAACACATCCTTTTGCGGGTTCCGTCGATGATTTGGGCTGCTCTTGGGATATGTTAATCAGCACTAACGGTTGCAGGGATCCATTGAGAACCGTTCCCGGAACGCAAGTAGAATTGTAGGACGGACAAGTGACATTTTTACCGGAAGTCTGGTGCTGTCTCGTGGCTATCAACCAGCAGAGCAGGGCTACCTTTAAGGACATTACGAGTCCAGCTGAAATAGTCAGATGCTTCGTGGAGTCTATTTAAAGGCTTTTATCAATCGAAATCGAAATATTCAATTAACGAAGGTTTATTGTTACTCCAACAAAGGAACGTTAAATGCAGACAAAACAGCTATTGTATTGTTGGATCTTATCATATAACTGAATTTTCTAAGGAAGGTTAAGAAGTTACTTACCTGATTTATGTACACCAGCTTTACTTTACTGCAGACCCCGTTTGATTTTGGCATCATTCGTGATAAACAAAAATGTTTTCGAAATTTAAATTTAGTTCAAAATAGTAACAATACCAAAAATACACAATAAATGAGGAAATGGATTACAAACATACTCTTTTTAATCAAAATTATTACAGAATCTCAAAAAGTATTGAATTTTATATAAAGTACATAAAAGTAGAGGAGAGTGAGGTAATGTGGGCCATGGGTTAACGTGGGCCACTCTTGATATCTCAGCTGTGTGTTGAGATAAAAATCTCAATCCAACTGTCATCGCTTTGCGTAAGCATGTTTTTCTATATGTTGTTGACTTATGTACGTATCATATGCTTCTTTTATTTAACTAGCCTAGAAAAATGTACTTACATAATTTAACAAGCACCCGCAAATTGCATCCGTGGGAGTCCTAAAGTACATAAAAAATGCTCATACGCTTATGATCTTAGTTTTGTTATGTTCTTTCACGTGGAAAAGGAATTTTTGATGAAACATAAATAAGTCACGAAATAATCGATCCACACAACTCTTTTTTAATTTCCTCATCTGAAATTGCTTTAAAATAACTAAATGAATTATGAAATTTCAGTTTTGGGTCAACTCATAAACTTTGCACGATATCTAGTCAATTTGGATTTGGTGGCCCGCGTTTCCTCACAGTTTTTCAAAATCAAAAAAAAAAAAATACTTTATAACACTTGGGAAATTGATGTTTTAAAAAATAAAAAAATGTCTAATGGTACCTTAAAAATGTAGAAAACCTTTCCATTTATTTTTTTCTTTTTATCTTTTATAATAATGAAGTTATGAAGCAAAGAAAAAAGTGGCTCATGATAACTCAGTCTCCCCTAATAAATGATGGTTCTTATTCTGAATTATAAATTTGCTTCAAATAAATACTAAGAGCGAGTTCACTGGTGTTGGGAAAAAGTGGTAGAAATTTTGACATTTTGAAAATTTTACCATGCAAAAATGTTTTCAAGATCTCTGGGCGTTGTATTTTTTTGCAGCACTGTTTCTATTTCAGCCGTATGTGATAGAAATATTGCTATTTTTGCATCACAGCATGCGAAAATACAACACTTGCTGTAGAAAAACTTGAACGCCACAGATCTTGAAAATGTTTTTATATGGCAAAATTTTCAAAATGTGCAAAAAGTGACAAAATTTCTACCACTTTTTCCCAACACCAGTGAACTTGCTCTGAGCAGTCTAGTTTTAAAATTTGAAATCAATATTTTCAAAACACAGATTTCAGAACAACTGAATTCTAAAACCAACGTCAGATCAGGTAAAAAATTAACCATGACAAGGTTGATTGAAAATGTTCGCTTAAGTGTTATCAATTTGAAAAAAAAAAATCGAGAATTTAAATGTGAATTGTTTTTAAGGAAAAAAATAAAGGTTTATGTTTTAAGAACACAAAAAAATCGGAATTGAAAAGCATAGATGAACATATCAAGAATGTGTCTAAAAATTTAAAAAGTTTGACTTTAAAATTTGGTAAATTTAATCAAAAATTGAAAAAAACTGTACTATAAAATTTGGTAAATTCATAAAAAAATTAAAACACAATATGACAATTAATAAGATTTTTTTTTAACATTTAAGGAGTTTTTTTCAATAAACACGACTTACCCTTATATTAAAATACTTATTTATAAAATTTAATTGATAACTCAAGGGAGAAGCTTTTTGGTGGTTATCTTTTGATGACTGATTTGATAGATTTTAGCGTCCTGAACTCGATTTTTTTTACATATTTGGACTATCACATTTAGTTTTGTTGATTTTTCTTCATTCAATTAAGGAATAATATTTTGATGATGTTGATGCATGATCTAAAAAAATTAAATTCAACAGTTTTTTTTTAAATTTGGAAAAATATCATTAGGTACAAGTGTTTTTGACATTACTGCAGAAACTCAAAATAAAACATGATTTCATTTTATAAATATTTTGAAACCTGTAAAATGATAAGGTTTATGCTTTAGAAATATCTTAAATTCGATTCGATTATAAACTTCTTTAAAAAATCGTTAAATGAGGACAAGTAAACAAATAAAAAACTTCTAAAATATTTTGCGCTGAACTCAAAGTTACTTAAAGTCTTGAGAAAAGTTTATAATTGATTTAAAACTTAATGTTATGTTTTTGTTTGAAAGTGTTTTCAAAAATTGCAGAGCTTTCTTATGCGCTGTTCTTATTTTTAAAAGTGATTTCAATAACAAAAGCTGATAGTAAAATTGCATTTGAAGATTTAGGGCACTAAATCAGTTGAAATAACGTTTTTAATTCATGTAAATTTTGTGGCTTTCTGTAATTTATCAAAACCTTTTGTTATGTTGTGCATTAAGAAGAACAAGGAAAAAAATATTTGAGGCTGAAATTGTTTTCTTGAAGAATATTTCATATCAGCATAACATTTGTAATGACATAAACGATTTTTTTAATCAAAATTTTTAGTAATGAGGTAGAGGATATTAAATTTTGGATTTGAGCTGCAAATTCTGTGGGCCATCATGAGATGTCTATGTATAAAATAAGTATTCCATGAATTAATTTTGAAGTCAAAATGTTTCGTTTCAAATTCAGTTCTTGTTTAGTTACACTTCCAAAGACGAGGTAGGATTTGTATGTCAAGCATTGAGTTTTAATACAAAAGGTTAATTGAATCGAAATCTACAATTAGAAATAAAATTCGTAAACCTCATATAGTATCGTAAAATTAAATGACTCAAGCCTCACTTACATCACTCATTTAAGACTAAATTCGGCCGGAGGCGAGCAAAATTTCTGACTAGATTTCTAACACTTATTTTTAAACACCTTTTAAGATCAAATAACTTCCCGATACTACGGTGAAAATTCTATTTGGAAAAATTCTCCCGAATTCGGCCGAATATGCGGTCTTATATATTCTGTCTAGTTTTCAATAAAAATACAAAAGCGTTTATTTAGATTTTCTCCAATTTCTTCCATCTCTATGCCCCTCACGTTTTGGAGTCGATAATTTTCAACCAGTTGATATGACCAGATGATTATCACAAGATCTTTTTCAAGTAGGGGCCTCGCTGATTTTTAAAACGTCACCAATAACTGAAGGATATGAGACGACTTGTTGCTTCTACAGAGCGTTTATCACCAAAGAGAATGGGTTCCTGTGAAATCTGGCATAAAATACGTCGAAATAGGTGCCGAGCAATTTGAAATTGCAAGATATCTTCAAAATGGTTGTTAAAAAGAACGATGATCTTTAACCTAAAGCATACCATACATTCTAACACTCGGTTGGGCAATTCAGGACGATTTGTTGAAAAATTTGTGAAAAAGGGGAAATTTGAACATATCTAATCTAGGCCAATACCATACAAGAGGAAAATAAAACAGAATAACTTGGAATTGAAAGTTTTCATTGAATCACAGCAGCAGTGTTAAGTCTGTTGAGATCGTAAGAATTAGACAACAATTTATGTTCATTTTGAAATTAAAAAAAAAATATTTTCCAACACAAAATCTAAAAATTTTTAAAGAGAAATTTGTGTTTTTTTATTTGATTTAGCAAATAATTTGATTAAACCCGGGTAAAATCCGGAAAGATTTCAACAATATCTGGACATCTCGACCAGATTTGACTAATCTCGAATTCTTTATTGGATTTATGTGTAATCCTGGATATATAAAAAATAAACGATAATTTACATAAGTATAAAGCTGTCTACAGTGAAAGATACAAGGATATACCTAAGATGTTTTACTAAAAACAAAAGTTTATGATGATTTTGAAGCGTTTTCAACGTTGTTTTCGACCGACCGAATAATCCCTTGTATACGTACACACCACGTGGTACTAGTATAAAGCATTTCTGGATGTAATTTATGAATAAGTTTACTAATGTAATTCATTTTTTTTTGAAAATTAATTGGAATTTTCGATTTATGGCATACACTCGAATGCCAACGTTTCGAAAACGAAGTGATTCCGTGCACCAATGGTGAACAAGAAATACACAACAGGATACACAAAATAATTAAATTCAAATTCCATAGAGATACAGATATAAGAGTTTAAGAATTCAAAACTTAAAATCAGGTTATATTAAGAACCAAAATTAGTGTCTAAAATTCAAATCAGAATCTCAAAAGGTAGTTTTGAGAAACAAAATATGGATTGAATTTTTAAAAAACAGATTCAAAGTTACCATTAGAGCCAAAGCAGAAATTGCACCAAATGTGAATTTCACTTTCATATCTTTGAAATACAAAGAAATAATCCTTTTCATGAGATGTTTATGAATATGATTCTCATCAGATAAAAATAAATTTCTATCAAATTTGTGCAGGTTCGTTTGTAGCCAGTCAGCCGAACGGGGGACTTTACACGTCTTGTCTCCGAGACGATTGTACGTAGACTGTCTGGGAAGCACATTCCACTTGAGTGTGTGTGTGTTCAGTGAGGAGAAACGCGAGAGCGAGATGTGATCGATAAGCAATACCTATCTGCCGACAGAGTTGCGTTTATCCCAAGAAACATCATTAGCAATCATCGGCTACACATCTTCCCCCTACACAAATACTGAAAAACAGAAACATGATTGTTTATTTCTGAAAATTGAATCTGAAGATATTTAGATTTAGTTGGTCACAAAATATCGTTTCTCCATGTTTTTAAGAATTTATCATGGTCTATCCCGATCCAACGAAAATTCTTAAAGTGAACCTTCAGAACGCTCTTCATGTTGGTCCTCCCGATCCAACGTTATTTCATAAAGTGAACCTTCAGAACACTCTTCATGTTGGTCCTCCCGATCCAACGTTATTTCGTAAAGTGAACCTTCAGAACACTCTTCATGTTGGTCCTCCCGATCCAACGTTATTTCGTAAAGAGAACCTTCAGAACACTCTTCATGTTGGTCCTCCCGATCCAACGATATTTCATAGAGTGAACCTTCAGAACACTCTTCATGTTGGTCCTCCCGATCCAACGATATTTCATAAAGTGAACCTTCAGAACACTCTTCATGTTGGTTCTCCCGATCCAACGAAAATTTGTAAAGTGAACCTTCAGAACACTCTTCATGTTGGTCCTCCCGATCCAACGTTATTTCGTAAAGTGAACCTTCAGAACACTCTTCATGTTGGTCCTCCCGATCCAACGTTATTTCGTAAAGTGAACCTTCAGAACACTCTTCATGTTGGTCCTCCCGATCCAACGATATTTCATAAAGTGAACCTTCAGAACACTCTTCATGTTGGTCCTCCCGATCCAACGTTATTTCGTAAAGTGAACCTTCAGAACACTCTTCATGTTGGTTCTCCCGATCCAACGATATTTCATAGAGTGAACCTTCAGAACACTCTTCATGTTGGTCCTCCCGATCCAACGAAAATTCGTCAAGTGAACCCTTCCTTCTTACTCTAGAAATCTCGCTCCAATATTTCTTATTAGTCAAATGATTGAAAATCGTATAATACTTTCATAAATAAACGTTTTTGAAAATGGCATTTCATTTCGATCAATAACGGTTGAAAATCCTCTACTTAAAATCCGTCGGAAAACCTGTTTCAACAGACTTTAACTATTATATCCCAACTATAAAAGATCATACTAATATTTGAAATTGGTCTCCCAATTAACATTAACTTATTTTCTTATCAAAATAAGTCAATTAATATATAATAGTTTATATTCGAATATTGGTTTATAGAAAACTTAGAATGACTGAAAAGTGCATTTCATGAACAGTGCGAACATTTCAAACAAGATGAATAACGCACATTGAACAATTCATATAGGGGAAAAGTTCATATAACGCCCCATGTGGCTAATACGCGCCACCCTTGTTTTGAAGAATCTGAAACATTTTAAGTCAGCAAAATATTACCAATTTGTTTTAAATGCTGTGATTGGTCATGGCAAGTATGAATTCTTCCTTAAAATGCCCCTGTGTCGTGATAATTTCACAATTTAGGTTTTTCTTCATTTCGATCTCAATTTTAAAACACATTCAATAAGGTGTCACCTAGCAGAGAAAGACGAATAAGACAATATTTTCTGACACATCGATAGAGGAGAATCTAAACTATGATTTAATGCTGAAAAATCATACTAAACTCGCTAAGGTATGCTTTTCATGGGTATGTTCTATCACGGCCCATGTGCTCGTTATGACGCGCCAATCGTAGTAGGCTGAAAATAGCATTAATTTTTCAAAAAGGCCAATTTTCATTGACAATGAACAAAAAGTCTAAAACCATATTTTGAGCAATAATTCACCCCAAAAAATCAACTTTTAATTTTTTTTTAATTTTGATTAGTCCATTTTGATTTTCTTTTCAGTCAAAGTGTCTGTAAGTATTGGTGTGTTTTTGGTCTTCGGCTGCATTCGGGTGTGTTCGGCTGCTAGGCGCGTATTGAATACACAGCGGCGCGTATTTGCAACACAGTTTTGTTCTGTGGCTTTGAATAAGGTTTTAAAAAATCAAGTTTTTGAAGCAACTATAGCAATTTAAGTAATAAAAAATTATAGGCATTTGTAGAAAACAATTTTCTTCAACGATTGCACCCATTTTTAACACAATTTGTACGTGGAATACATAGAAAATCAGCGGTTCGCTTAGGTGGCGCATAATAGGAAATGTTCCCCTACCAAGTGCCTACAATCCTTGAACGCACTCACATTCACCACGTTTGCACACACAAGAAAAACTTACTTCACCAAACAAAATAATTCCCCCGTTCAGTCCAGAAAAACAATATCTGGCAGGATACGCCATTGTGCAGGTTCGTTTGTAGCCAGTCAGCCGAACGGGGGACTTTACACGTCTTGTCTTCGAGACGATTGTACGTAGACTGTCTGGGAAGCACATTCCACTTGAGTGTGTGTGTGTTCAGTGAGGAGAAACGCGAGAGCGAGATGTGATCGATAAGCAATACCTATCTGCCGACAGAGTTGCGTTTATCCCAAGAAACGTCATTAGCAATCATCGACTACACAAAATTGTTATTCTAAATGTGACAAAAGGTTCATTCGATACCCTCAAAGCCAAAGGGGTATAAGCAGTGATGCCACATTTTTATCGGTATTTTGGAACCCAAAAAAATCTTTTATCGGTATGGAAATCCTAAAAATCGGTATGAAAATCGGTATTTGAGGCGGATATTCAAAAATGCTTACATTTTCAACTTCCTAACCATTTTTTTTCTTTAACTGGAAGCTTGTAATAAAAAGCAAGTTTAAGAACTCTTAGGAATGTTCATTTTTAGTTTTAAACTAACTGACTAAGTGTGTTTTAGCATATATTATTCCATTCCGTAACTTGGTTCTAGGTACATAAAAAGACGGTTTTGAAATTTTAACAGAACTTTATGTTTGTTACGACTTACACATTTTTTTTTATTTTAAGACTATCTGCTTTTGCTGACGAAAAGCAAAAATCACAAATGATAAGCAGCAGAGATTCCGAATTTAGTATTTCTTTCCAGTACTCATAATTTAATCTAAATTTAGTTTAAAAGTTACCTTTGGCTAAGAAAAATAAGGGCATGGCGAGCACCTTCAGGTTACACGTGGTTTAGGCATTAAATTAAGTAAAAACTAGATACTTTAATTGTGTTACCACAGGAGGCATCGACTTATGCTACCGTGGATACCAAATCAACAAGTGAAAATTGGTCATACTTCGTCGACCCACGTGCTATCAACACGTTACTGAACTGTTCTCTCCAAAGTAATAAATAAGTAATTAGTTATCTACAAATCCAAGTATTGTCTCAATTAATAAAGAAATACTTCAAATTGATGTTTAGCTATTTGATAAATTCGAACCAGGTCAACCTAAAGGAAATTTTAATTTAGTAAGTACTTACAAATCCAATGGTTTTTTTGACGTTCGAGGTAAATATGGGCCCAAGTTGATGTTCTTCGTTTGGTTGATGGTTTTTCTGCCAAACTGGCCATTTCAGCTTTCAAAGCTTTTAATATATTTTAATTTAATATGAGTTCTAGCGATTAAAAAAAGAAATGATTGCAGAAAGTTGAGAGAGTTGTTGCTTAAATTTTTTTTCAGCCAATGGAAAACTAATTTTATTTTTAGAAAAATCACTCAATAGTCATATGAAAACTCAAGTAGTATATACGCGAAAATAAATGAGAAACGTGTTCTACAAGAAGGTGTTCCTCCAAAAAAGATTTAAAAACACATTTTTTCTAAAACTGAAAATACCCTTTTGTCTGGCGTGGCCTGGTGATCTCTGCATACATGTGATATCATTTATTTGGCTAACAAAATGGAGAAGGATTGAAGATTATAGCGATGATATGACAAACCGTGTATCTGATTGCACATCAAATCTTGACATACCACATCTGGCGACAAGTTGAACAAGGATTATATTCAAACGGTGTATATTTTCCCATGAAGATTTAGCATCTCAGGAGACAAGAGCATTGTCAATTGAGATTGATCTTTAGAAACTTCTACCACTTCTACTGGCAGTTGCAGAAGGTCAAATATCAGCTTTGAGCTAAGTCCATTGGCTTTGAGGTTGAGCACCATAATAGTGCATCATTTGACAGAACATAGGAACAAAACAGCGCGAACAACTTAACGAATTCTAGACTTGAATGAACACAACATAAGTGTTAAAAAAGTCAGAAATAAAATTAATAATAATAATAACTGAACGAATTATGAGAGTCAGCAGTGGAGATCTTTGCAGGATACTTTCAAAGTTGTACAGATCAAAGTTACGCCACGACAGCTACCGCACTTTGTCTCCTTTCTACATGACCTTTACGAGGTCAGCTTGAATTAAGTGGGAATGTGGAAGTGAAATGAAGTTTGAGTTAAAATCTTAAAAATCGGTATGAAATCGGTATGTTTTGCCAAAAATCGGTAATCGGTATATACCGATTCTTGGTCAAAATGTTGCTCAAAAATCGGTATAAATACCGGAAAATCGGTATGTGTGGCATCGCTGGGTATAAGTGCAAAAATGATCGATTGAAAAAAATCAGAATTGAATGTTTAAAACCCGGAATAAGTTATTATTGAAAAAAGTCAGATAAGGAATCCAAATTATTTTAGTACTGTAAAACGGAGTACGATTAATCGCTATTTTTCAATATTTCTCGATTAGTTTTTTGTTAAGGGGAATGTGGTATGTTTCATATTTTCGAAACCAGTACTGGAGTCCTATAAACGTGAAACATGGTTGCATAAATTTATTAGACTTCTTCAAATTTGATTAAAAAAATAGATTTCGTCTGTTCAGAATTTGATGCTTTGGGATAACATTAATCAGTCTCTATTTTGACGGTTTTAACGAGTTCTTGATTAAAAATTATACAAAACACCTTCATAATATTTACAAATGCTAGTAATTGATAAACAAACGCAGTACGTCTGTTCAGGCCAAAGAACAACAAAAATCGAAATATGGACAATGATGCTGCATTAATTATGGGGCTAAACTTTTTAACATTACTTATAAAATTTTAATTACAAAAACAAATTAAATTTAGCCTTCATTTAATTCTCCAGGCCTTCGTACTATTTCCCTTTATTTTTTTCTTTCAAACTTCACCATTTGATAGGGTTTCTAGCCTTTTGTCTTAGACTTACTCTTGGAAAACGTCCACAACAAAAACTACACCAAAACTATAAATCTACTAAAAAAAGTTGAACCCTTGCATAAATCAACCTGCGGCTTCTAAACGCTTTAATATCACCAGGAAGGGTGTTTGTTTGCGAGCCTTCGAAAAAATCGATGTATCAAGATTTAAAAATAACATTTGTACTAACATTTGAAATTAAAAAAAAACAAATTTTTCCCAATTTAAAACTTCGCTTATAGGTTTATAAACGTAGAAAAAAATTTGAAGATACAGTGGTCGAAATAAGAATAGTACCACTATGTGTTTGCTTGTTAAAATATGAATGATTGAAAATCACGGAAATTTTCTTCTACAGTTTGTTTTGAATTGTTTAACAAATAAATCAAGCACAAGTATACTTTTTTTTGACGTAGCAATTGGCGTTGAGGACCAAAAATGTGAAAAAGGGGTGCGAAATAAGAATAGTATCACATAAGTTTTTCAACAAAAACAAGATTATTTTTAAAATTTACTGTGTAAAAGTGAGTAATAATGCTTCTTCGAATTATTTGAATAGATAACTGCATTTAAAGGATTTTTTCTAGAAGTTTTAAGATAGCGTTAAGGAATTTGATATTTGAGCTGTAATTCTTTACCAAACTACTTACTTTCTTCATTAGAATGACGTGAAATGATGAAACAAACATAGGGGATTTATTTTAAATCAGAAAAAATAGGTTGGAAATCAAAACCTTTGATTTTTTTTCGGTAAACCCTACTTATTTCAGTTTCGAGTCGTAGATGGCATTATTATCTTGCAGTTAAAACCAAATTATGTCGCAATATTGATTTTCCAGGTTTATTAAATGATCGCGGTTCGGTCATCTCTGTTTGCATATGCATGCATATTTAATGCATAAATGTTAAAGGAAAAATTTTGTCAAGGGCTTGTGATATAGCTCAGTTAGCAAGTCAATTGCTTCCCGAGCCGATGTTCGTGAATTCGAGCCCAAGAGTAAACATCGAACACAGTTGTACCTGATAAGTTTTTTGGTTACTGTTCGCCAACTGCATCGTTGATATAAGTCGCGAATGACATAAAGATGTTAAAACGACTTAAATAGAAACAAAACCCACCCCCCCCCCCCACCCTGAGCAAGGTCTTCCTACTACGGCCCTGAAATGATAAAAAATGATTTTGTCAATAACTCAAAAAATCGATATCGACACGTGACACGGTAATAGCATGGACCACCTAAGGAAAGGGTTCGATTCCCATTTCGGTACTGGGTGTTAAATATTAATCTTAGGTTGACTACGTTAATTCAGTCTGTAAATCCTAAATTGTCTAGGACGGTGTAGGGGAGAGGCGGGCTATATGCGCATATTAAGGAAAACACTCATTTTCTCCCATATTCCGATAGATAGGAGTTTGAAACCTATATGCATATAAGCGGACATCTGTTTTCTATACGTAAGAGCAATTTTTGTGTTAAAATCTCTTACAGTTTTTGTGAAAATAATTTTATAACAAAAGAAGTCAAAATAGCCAATTTCCGAAACCGGCGGGCTAAATGCGCATATTTATGTTTTAAGCTATAATGCATTTACACTTGCAATATTTTGAAATTATTTTATTGAAAACGGTAGAAACGGATGTTGAGCATACGTCAAGACTGAAATTTTGGCAAAATTTTTTACATCATTAGTTCTTTTGCATGAAACATAGTTAAGTATGCCATATGGCCATATTTCATGGTAATATTTTGTTCATATTGTATTTTTATCGGATCAGTATGAAGTTCTTCTTTTTTCGCTGTAAGATCGTGATTTGAGCGTAGATTTAATGTTTAAATGATAGAAAGTAAAAAATTTATAAGAATAATCTATTTTTCTTGATATAGGCATTTAACCTGCCTTGATATGGGCATTTAGAACCTATCTCTTATTCCAATATCTTATCATCTACAACTTTGCCAAAAGCTTCAATTTGTTGAATTTCCGATTTCCAGATGAATACACCCAAAATTCAGCCTCTGTGCCAATGGCGTGTAGTCAATTTCATAGCATCATTGGTACAAGAAGATAACGCGACCGGCACTGATTCGATTTGCGCCCACCGGCATTAAACTCCCAGCGCAACCGAATTGCGTATGTCTGAATGAAACAAAATAAAAACGTTTTCGCGTCCCTCCCCATCGCATCACAAGCCGAAGAAGGATGGAAATAAATACCGGCCAACACCAGGCAGCCAGCGAACCGAGCACTGCGCGTGTGAATGTAGCAAAAGCAACAACAAAAACATCCTTCTAATTCAATCAACCGGCAAACACGGCAAAGCTGTGCGTGTGTATGTAGCTAAAGCAACAACAAAAACATTCCTTCAATTTACCGGCAAACAATCATCGGCCAAGCTGCCTGGCTTTAGCAGCTGTGTATATGTAGCGTGTGTATGTAATAGCAGGCAGTAAGCAAAGCACAGTTCTCATTCAATGGGTTTCCCGTTCCTTCACTCCCGTTCCCTTTCCCGTTTCCATCTTAAGACAAAGGAATGCATTGAAAGGAGGCCAAACGCCGGCAAGCCGCCGTTGTACGTTTTTTGTGATTGATCGGTGGCAGAAAGCGTATGACAAATATACCTCGTCCTGCATGAAGCTCGGATAGTACACTGGTTAGAATGTCGGACTGGCATGACGATACAATTGGTGATGTGAGTTCGATTCTCACTACAGCGCTGTGGTTTTAAGTTTTATTTTCTTGTTTCTGGGATGAATTATCCAATAGGAAGGAAATCCCATAAAATGTTTTTCTTGTTTCGCTTGAATGTAGTGGTCATCATTTTGGTTGGGAGCCGAGTCCTTATGCCAGTTACGGTTTTTCAAACATACCGTCTTCGGCACAGTGCACATTTCAGCGCATTATCGGCACAGAGATTTGCTAAATAGGCATTGGATTTTTGCAACCTCTTCTATGGGTGTAAGAAAGAAAAACCATTAAAATTTTTGTTCACAGAATCTGTACGCACAATAAATAAAGTTCAATATATTATAACAAAACTGGCAAAAATCTTGTTTGAATTTTTAAATTTTTTCGACTTTATATAACAATTTAATTTTTTCATGCCATGTGTTAAAAGCGTATTACCCTCGAACTGCACTGATAAGATATGATGAATCTCTAGCCATATCGTCAATCGGCTGTATGCGCATATTACCCAACATGCGCATTTAGGAACACTTCCCCCTATATGTATCTAATATTCGTTTTGTAAAAAGGTGAATTCAATGGGAAACAGTTAAAAGCTAATTTTTGAACCGGTCTCAGTGTTTAAAACTTCTTAAAAATGGTTTTATTTCGATTCCTCCAATATGAGAAAATTTCTGCGGCGAAAATCGGGGAAATCGAAATTAAAACACTTTTAAGAGGTAATTAACTGAGACTAGTTCAAAATTAATCTCTTAACTATTCCTCATCGATTCCACCATGTTACAAAACCAACTTATGCCGCTTTTTTGAGTTGTTGGCGAAATAAGATTTTTCATAATCATTTTCACCCGAAGTGTACCGTGACCTTAAGAAATTAAAAATACGCTAAATTAAGTTCACAAAATGGTACTTGGTTAATTGCTATCCTCAAACTGAGTTTTGTGCAAATATATTAAAACAAATATACCTCACTGTCAGCCTTCTCCGTACATCTCATCAAGGACACGCATTTCAGCACCACCTACTGGCGAAAGTTCCTACTAAAGTCACTGATAATACCATAATCACCACCACCAAGTGACAACAGCGCCACCTATAAGTCAGAAATCCGCCAGAAGTAGTTCAGATCGTCGATGCTTATACATGGTAGTTAGGACTTTCTCCACATGACGGCGTGCTTGATATGTCGCCTTGCTTTTTGAAGAGTGAGGTATATTGATTTCTTAATATATTTGTTTTATGTTTCATTTCTTGACCGTGCAGCTATACAAAAAAATTTCCCCGCACTCCATCAACCGTTCGTAAAATTTTATAAACAGGACCTGCGAAATGTCACCACAAACCGCGATGCCAGGTAAATGTTTGACGTTTTGTAGTTAGGACAAATGTACACAGAACAAAATTTTGACTATTACGAGTCACTGAAAACTGCAACCTTTAAAATAAATTACCTGTAATTAACAAAACCTGTAATTTTGAATTGTTTTCCTTGAAAGTTAACGAAGATTCATTTATTATTACAGAAAATGTCCTGTAAAAAAATTGTACACTAAAAATTAAATGTCACGTAATCATGATTTCGATAATTTTTGCTGTGTATGGCCATTTTCAAAAGCTTTCCAAAATTCCCTAACTAATCTAAACTCTTCTATGGAGAACATGTTGTCGCTAGTGTTTGATTAATAACTCCCAAAGGGAATTACGTCATCGTGAATCCACCCATAGCGATTTGCACTAACACTGTTAACGACTTGAATTATCGTTTTTTATTCGATTTATGTCTGCTGGGGTCTAAATTTTTGACAAATTTCGAAATTTAGCAGCTTTTCTATACTCACACATTTCGGCTAAAACGTTCTCATCACTGGGTAGGTAGTTACTTCAAAGCTCAAAAATGGAAAAGTGCCAATCGGGATTCCAATTCGCTCAAATTGATTTCGAAACAAATTTTCGGGGCAGCTGCCAAATTACGAGTGGTTAAGATCGTTTGGAGGTGATATTTTTTCTTGCCGTACCTACCGCTCCCAAATTCTACTTCAGATCTTCAAAACAAACAGACCGCCGCATAATCGATGGACATAACGGATTTGCTAAGAGCCCAGCTGCGATCATCGATTGATGACGAACAAACTTCTTGAAATCTTGAGGTTGCTGCAGCTTTGAGCTGATTCGCGAACGTAGATTTTTGTTTTCTGTCTGAGCAGGTGCTGTTTGAAGTTTTCAAGTTTGGTACTCAATGTGATCTAGATATGAATCAACAAAGTTCTATCCACTTCTGTGGATCCACTTCCTTCGAAAAATTTGAAGTTGTCGAAAATAAAGATTATTAAAATTAAAATAAATTTCTCTTCAAGCTTTCGAAATGTTATTCCAATTCATCAAAGAATAAACAATAAAATAGTTAGGAGAAGAAAAAAAATCATAGGTACAACTAATGAGGCCGTTGATGGAAAGTTCGTCAGATTTACGAGCTTTCAGATCGTCGTTTTGCACAGTTTATTTCTGATCCTAAATCTTCCAAAAAACCTATTTTTCTTTCTCGATCAGCACAAATTGCAGTCCATTTGTCGATTTTGCCGTGATTGTTTGGAAAATTTTAGCAAGCAAAAAAAACCAATCCAAAAACCATTCAGCAACCATCGAAGTTGATCACTTTCCAAACAATCGCTAATCGATCATTGCGATGGCTTTTTCGAGAGTCTCTCTAAATGATCAACTGCTGATCATTGTCTGGGAGGCTCCAGAGAAGAAGAAAAAAAAAATCCGCACTTGTTCCAATTTTCCCATGGCCGCCCTCATAATTTCCTGAACGGATCATCAATCCAGCAGTCAGCCGGCTGCCGCCCGATCGAAGTTGTAATTTTCGGTCAATTTCGTCACGGGTTTATTGGAAAATCGAAATGGCGAAAATAAAAATCAGTCGATCATCCAAGAGTCTTCACTGAAACACAAACCAAGTGAACTCGATAGCCACTTAGTTGTTTAGGTCACAAAATCATAATAGAAAATTTATAGAAATACTGATAACAAAAGGACATAAACAAATATCTTTAAATTAATTTTTTTTGTTTATTCTATAAAACTAATTTGGTTTGTATGAGTTTTTCTGAAGCTTTTTCCAAGGCACTAAAACACAGTAATAAAAAAAGCTTAGAAAAATCTAGAGCACGGAAGCTCAAACAAGCACACACTTGAGATCCAAAACATTAACAACATAGTAATGAATAAAACCTTTAAAAAAGATCGCACCCTTCTCCTAGATTCCAAAATTCTTGATCTTATGATGGACCTTCTGTTACCAACAAAACAGGTCAACAAACTAGGTTTCCTTCTAGGTCGCTCAGCTTTTCGATCCTTCAGCACCACAATTCGCTTGAACAACATTTTTCCGTTTGCATGGAAGCAGCCTTGAAGCCAAAACTTCGTTCCGCGATCCTCCAGATGAATTTCGTCCTGGTTCCAGTGAATATCGAAGTGGCTGTTGAAGATCCACGGTCTACCTCCGCCGAGGCAACAATTCCGGAACGTTACCATTAACCTTTCCGCAGAACAGCTCAGCTCCATTCTGAAACATCTTCCCACGTTTTCGGCTGGATGTTCCTCCTTTGGGTCTTTTCCGTCGGCCACAATCGAGCCTCGTAGAAAAGTTCCAATTTTGCAGGTATTGTCCAAAGTTCGATTGCTTGTATGGCATTCTGTTTCCGCTACTACAGGGTGATGAATAGTGCTTCCGGCTGCTAAAAATAACAACTGGTAGATAAGAAAGTCGATTCGGTGCCCGGTCATGACTGACACTGCCTAGAGAGCTATCAGTTGTCTCATACATTATGTATTCATTCAATGGAATAAACATTAATAGAAGTCATTAAATCGATTTAACAATAGAAGACCGACTACAATTGAACGAATTCCTTTCAATGAACCCTTTTTATCGAAGCACCGAATCAAATTCATGTCCCAAAGCTGAATAAATTTGATTTTGATTTCTGGAAATCATAGGTATCGTTAAGAAAAAGCTACGATTGAATCTTACCTTATTTTCCAAGGAGTATCGATGACAGTTTTGTTAAACTAAGTCGGATCTAAAAATTTTTCAGAAATTTTTAAAATTCTTTAGTGATCAAATTTTAAATGATCTTATTCTAAAATTTTCGTTTTAAAATTATTTCCCAAGGAAGCCACCGTGTTACAAAAACTAAATCTGTCGTGTTGTAGAGTTATTGACGACTAGCTGATCCCATACGAACTCCGTTTCGCTTTCAATTTAGAATATGTGAATTGAAAAATCAAGTTTTTTCGGCGAGTTATCGACTGATTCAAACTTTTTTACCAGTTGTCCATACGATTCGAGCTACTATGGCATTCGCTCCTCTTCAGTGGACACTTAGAATATGTCATGAACAGTTTGAATGAATGTCAATTTACAGGCATTTTCCAGATGCAATTCCGAATGCTTTTTATAAGAAATAATTGCAAAAATGTTAAATACGTTATATGTACGTTCACTTTTTTTTTTGTCGTATGCTACTAAATTTGAAATAAGGAATCAATGGACCGTGCCAAAACATCCCAGTTTATGAATTTTCGTTTCGATGCGATAAAAACTCACGTAATTATTGCAATGCAAATTTGACAGTTAATAGACCCCCTTTTTAGTCGTTTGATACAAATAGAAGATAGCCTTCAAGTCTTCTAAGCCAGCGGGTATGAGATCGAATCCCGGTCACGGCATACATAGTACACTTTCTGTGGGTTGGTGGTTTTAGCATTTGTAAGATGCTAGCCATCATATCCTCGAAAGATGTACGCTTAGAATTAAGAAAAAGGATTCTCTTCGAGGAAACATCGAGTTTCATTGAGATCCTGTAAGTGTTTGTGTTCGTTTTTAACAAATATTGAAATCAGAAATCAATTCTAGAGTTTGTTTTGATTAGGTCGTATGAGCCACCAGACATGTTTTGAGAAAATCATTATCGAAATTTCGCATTACGTTTTAAATTCTCACTTTGTGAGTGTTGCCCGAATCCATCTAAGGATTTGGAATCCAACATAAAAATGAGCTGAGAACATTCCGATGTACTTAAATAGACTGTAAGTTAAGTCCTCTCCAGTGAAAACGTACTTACGCCCTAAAGCATTTCTGATTTGGCGCATACGGCGTTTTGCCAAACGATAATCACCGATAAGTTTGATAGCAAAAACTTGTTCCCCTTACCTGAAAATCCGCTTAATTATTCGCAGGTACTTGAAAAAACGTATATACACTCAAATTCGATCGAATAGTACGCGGAAGTAACTCCAGGGCATCCGGAATTGTTGTTAAATGGGACTGTCACTTATAGGTCACTCGCAGGGTTTTTTCCTGGTCCGCATCCGTGACTGGTCAAGGTAGTCAGAATGGTATCCAATATTTTCAGATATTCCGGCTGACTGTAATGAAAACGAAAACTTTTTTCAAGCACGGTCAAAAGTAAAGCTTATTGTACTCACCCCACAACTAATTTAAGCCATGAATTCTGTGAGACATGGCTCGAATGACTCCCGCAAACAGTTTTCTCAATAGTTGCATTATTTTACGTTAACTCTTTCAGCAATATTCGCGGCAAAAGCAAAACGACGCAAAAACCAGCTTGCAGAATTGTTATTTTGGGTCCTTTTGCATACACGACAAAACAGGGTGCCGCAAATAGTCGCAAAAACCAAAATGCACTCAGAAAAGTATAACTTTCACGTCCAAAATTCAAATCAGTTTATTTAAGTTCTAAATTAATCAATTAAAACCAAGTTTTTACCGAACATAGAATACATGTTTGTCAAACGTTTGCAGCCAATAACTCAATTTTGTTTACATTGGTTCATACGACCTAATCAAAACAATTTCTAGAATTAACCGTCCCAACCCCAATAAACCGTGTATAAATTTCAACTCGATCGTTGCAGATCAGCGGCCTCTTTTCCGAATTTTGATTTCTGAAATCGATTGCTCTTCCTTCAAAACTCCCGTGTGCAAAATTTCAAACCAATCCATTGCATAATAACGTCAATATCGCAGAAAAAAACAGTGAATAGTCAATATGGACGTCCTCTTTGACCGACCCCTTACTTAAAATTGGATAATTGGAATCTATGTCTTTAATAACTTCTATGTGCAAATTTTCTTCTCCATCCGATGTATAATAACGTCAATATCACAAAAAGACTGAAAAGGTAAATGGATGCCCCTTTTTGGTCGGTCCCTTACATAAAATTTGATAACTGAAATCGTTTGCACATCATCCAGAATTCTCGTGTAACAGTTTTCATCTGAATCCGATGTATAATAACGTCAGTATAACAAAAAAGCGAACAGTGAATATGGACGGCCCTTACACAAAATTTGATACCGGCAATCGATTGCCCGTCTCGAAAACCATCCGAGCACAAATTTTTATCGCTATCCGAAGTACACTAACGTCAATATCACAAAAATATTGAAATGTTAATATGGACGACCCCTTTTGCCGACCCCTGACCCAAAGTTCAATACCTGAAATCGATTTCCCATCTCTCAAAACCCTCAAGTGCAAATTTTCATCACGATCCGACGAAAAATGACGTGAAAAATGCGAAAACAATATGGACGACCCTCTTCAGAAGGGGTCATCCGAAAATCTGAAAACATTTTTCATCATTCCTGGTCCCATTGACCATCCATGCCAAATTTCAGACCTCTAGCTCTTAAGACGGCTGAGTCTATAGAGGACAAACAAACAAACAAACAAACAAACAAACAAACAAACCCACAGAAATTGCTTTTTATACATAGGGTAACGGACTTATTTTGGACCGGGTACATATTTTGGATCACCTTTCAGCTTTTTTCCAATATTTCCCTCATAAACCATTTTGATCATTAAAATTTTGAACACATATAGTTAAAACTACTTTTTATGATTCTAATCATATCTAACATTCTATTCAATTAAGAAAGTAAGGCAGAGAAAATTGAAAATAAAGTTTTGAATTTTCACAGTTGGGCCGAATCAAGCCCATTTCAGGAGTTTTCTGAAAGTTCAAAATGGGAGAATCATTTCAGATTTCTAGAGACGGCAAGCTGAGGGATTTGGTCATGTTTTTGACTTTTGAAAGGAATTGGGTGTTACTTTCACCTTAGCCGAAGTTTGGTGTTTTGGTGAATCTTTATCGGAAAACCCGGAACACCTTGATCATGGGGAGGCAGCACAGTCAGAGTGAAGTGTCTGAAATGTGTTATTGTGAAAGTTTTTATAATATTTCGTTACAAATGGGTTTAAAATTGTAAAATTTTGGTTAGGTGTTGTGTTTTGGGGTTTTCTATGTAGTGATAGTGGATTTTCTTCGAAACTTCAAGTGTTTTTTCATCGAATTGGTTGAGTGAAGAGGACTGGTGCTACATCATTGGGAACAGCCGAAAACGATTTTCTGCAGGGTCGCTATGCAATTGCCATGAATCTGTCATTGTCAAGGATATCAAGCTAAGTCATTTTTTTTAATTATTTTTATATATGTTCAAATTCTTTATTTAAAAAATCTATCAAACATGAATTTCTGACAGTTTCATGCGAAGTGAAATATTTCACGGAAACGAACTTGTAAACAAGTTTAGATGCAAGAAAGCTTGTTGAGCACACTGTTGCAAGATGAACATTAAGCTTCATAAGCATTTTCAAGTCGTTAGTTCGCCGACAAAAAATTATAAATTAGTTTCCACATTGAAATGATAGATTTAAACAGTTTTTATTACGTAGATATTTGAAATTAAAGTTAAACAAACCGACAAATTCTTTAATCGCTAATTACTCAAATAATCATCATATTAGTATTTCATAAAATAACTTTACTGTTTTGTCGTTAAGACAAAATTGTCATCGCGACTATTCATCGTTTGCTAATTCACTTTTTCTACTGTATTTCAACAGAAGCATGCTTTTGATTGTATTTGATAGGAAGATCGGTTTTGCTTTTAGGTACGTTAACATATGCATTTGAGTAAGAAGGATCAGACAACCATTACCTCAGTTGAAATTCCATTCAAAGATATTCACAAAAAAAAACATCAAATCATATTTAGAAGTTAAACTAAATGATAATTATTTTAACTTTATCACGCTGCTTATCATACCTAAAGAAAAACTGTAAAATAAGGTTAGTTTTGACAAATGAAAAACAAACATCATATTGTAAATTATGCGTAGAAATTGTGTTGTGCTTGATTAGAAACTAATCAACTAATCAAACTTTCATCTTCGAAGATATTAAGCAGATAAAGAAAAGATACTAATTTTAATACTTTTGCACAAACATGTTTGTAATTCTGTTAAATCCAAATGTTTAAAAACGTAGGAGACTAGGATTTTTAATACAAGATCAATGCACTAGTCAGAAGTGCTTCCAGATCGTATCCTTTTACCCACTCTCCCAAACAAAATTGTTTGCTAGGATGCAGAGGTGACCTCGGTCCTAAAGCGCAAATTTATGTCTTTCATCCCTTTCTACCTTTTCCAATCTATCCATTGACTACTAGGACGTGGCCGGCGCCGTTATTGATGTTCAAAGAGAGAGCATCAGTTTTGTACATTGAGAATCGGCTAATCCCAAGTATCATTCTTTTGACCCTTGTACAAAACTGATGGCCTCGGTCAATCACGGAGTAGCAACCATTGGCGATGTGGAATTCGTTCTACTGAGCCACACCAGCGATCGTGGAGTTCAAAATGCTATATGTAATTTATTGTTCTTTGAATATTACAATTGTGCCTTAATTGAAAACTCAACTCAAATTAACATGTAAAGTTTCAACAAATCTAACATTTTTTTCTCATACAAACATCTTTATAGTAGAACAGCATTTCGGATTTTACGATTTAAGGTGGATGTGAGTAGTCAATCAAGCTAAGCTAAGCTAAGCTTGGGCCGAATCAAGCCCATTTCAGGAGAACGTGCAAGTATTGGAGTCAACTTTCAAGAAGTTTTCTGCATAGCTGTGATGAGTTTAACAACTACAAATATGTTCACGGCTATGAAAAAACACTTGCAAACTAGTTTGTAAGGTCTAAGAACCAAAAAATCATGTTTTGATAGCATTTTGACCCATGTCGAAAATAGGTCCCACTTAATTTCTTAGGGACTTATTTTGGACCACTCAACATAACCTGGGTATTTTACTTGCTGTTAAATGCTTATAAACGTAATAAGACGATATTGAACGATATGGAAAGAATTTTGTACACTTTGAAATATTATGATAAAAAAATTGAAATTTTGTAATTATTTTATTCAATTAACTCGTCAAAATCCAAACCCGCCTTTAGACGGGGTTCACTTCAATCGGCATAAAACCAAGCCAATCATTGTTTAAACTTACTTTTTGTGCTTTAAACCACAATAATCTAACAATCCACATTAATGGCAACTGTTTGATAAGCAGTTGTCAGAAGCTTCAGCTTAAAAATGCTTAAAAACATGAAAAAAAGTGGACATGCACCAATTTTTTATTGAGTCTTTTTTTAAGCTTCATGAAAAATTATTGACAGTTTGGTCCAAAAATTACAACCATCCAGAGTTGCTTTTCTAGAAAAAAAAATACTTGGAAGAGACGAAATATAAACCCGGTCTAAGGGAAGGGTTGGGAAAGAACGAGAACAAATCGGCAAATATATAACGAGTTTAATTTATGTAAAATTGAAATATCTCAAATAACAGAAGGACAATTTTTCAAAATATCAAAAATATATTCAATTATAGTATATGTTCCAAAACTTAGGAAAAATTGCTAAAATGTTCAAAAATTAAAAGCGAATGAGTACTAAGAATCTTATTTTTCAGCAACTGTGGTTATGCAATTTTTGAAGAAGAAAAAGTGTTGAAAAATCTACTTCGACGATCATTTCTATCGTAAAACAAAAGTAGTTTCAATGATAAAACTAAACTTTCGTGAATTTTTCAGCTAAAAAATCTAGCTTTTAGATGTTTAAAAAGATCGAATAATTCTCGGACATTTTTTTTTTGAATCTATGTATTCCACAGAACTGATGCCAAACCAAATCCACTAGGGGAGAATGAGGATACTTGATCCCTGGGGATACTTGATTCCTTAGCTATATCCCGAAACTGAAATGTCTTACATAGATCAAATGTTCTAGAAAAATGTGCCGAAATGAGCAAAATAACAATGCTTGTAGTTTAAAATTTTTTAACAAAATAATTGTTTGAGTAATTTAACTTTGTTTGAAAAATTTCACAAAATGTAACTTGAAGATCTTTTTTCATCACTTTAAAATGTTCCTTACATGGGAAAATTATGAAAAAAATATTTGTTCCAATGTATCAATCGTTCGAGCGTAAAATGAACTTCATAATGCCATATTTTCAAAGCAATGGAAAACTCTCAACTTTTTTCAGAAAAAGTTTTCTAAAATGTTGATTATGGGTACAATTGATCCCCTAGAGTTGGGTACAATTGATTCCCCTTCCAAACGGCATATTTTTCTTCTGAATTGATCGTTATGATTGCTGATTACGAAATTACTAATATTTATCCAAAAACGAATATTTATCAAACGATTGTCTGAAGAAAAGAGCAAAAATAATTAATTTTCTCATAATTATAAAAAAATAGCGCCTTTAAGTATGCAATGTTATTAGCGTTGAGACAAAGTTATAGAGTTTTCTTCTTATGTCTGCTATAAATTGTGAAATGAGAACAAACATGACCAAAATAGTCAATTAACATTCTATCTTGGGGTTTTGTTTGATTTTTATACAAGGATTAGGGCTTCCTGAATAAAAGATCAAGTCTCCTTCAATAGGGGATAGCACTGACCACACTGACTAGACACTCGATTTCGATTTTTGGCTGCTCGAAAAATTAACGAGCAATGTCGATACCAGAGGCGCTTCGATCGATGTTGTAGCCCGCCTGGAAAATTAAACCAGACATTTGATAAATATCGATTAGTTCAGACTACTCGAACGGACTGAACAGGTTGGAGTCCATGCTATTGAGTCAAATTTTTATGTTCGAATTGCTGCCGCGCAATGTCGACAGTAGGAGGCTTTTAGACAAAATTTGAACGAAATTTTGTTCTAAGTGTCATGTCAGTGTGGTCAGTGGGGATAGTCTCCCTTAACTTCAGACAAATCGCAATTTTTTTACTCCCACGAAAATGCTTCTAGATCATCAACGGGTTCAAGTATCGTTCTAATTTATGGAGCATAGAAACTTGAAGTTACAAGCTGTCAGAAAATGTCAAAGACGGCGAGTTGCTAAATTTTTCCAAAAAGATTTGGTGAAAATAAGAAAAGGGGATCAAGTATCCCCACTCTCCCCTAAGGTTTTGGAAGTCAAAATGCATCAATTCATGTCACGGAGTTGATGATGTCAGACTTTCTTAAATTATCATTGGGTTGCCTGAAGGAGATTGCGTTCTAAAAATTGATCCTAAAGATAAGCCAACTGGCCAGTATTTAGCCCTTCAGAACAAATTTCGTCGAGATGACAGCGTGTTGTCGAAATTTTCAAAACATATGAAACACACTATATAACAAAGGAGTTTGTCTGTTTTTACTCTAATTCGTTTTTGATGTTTTAAAGCATAACAAGTTAAGGACAAAAAGGTTGTAGTAAAAAATATTCAATAAACAAGTGTGCCTAAATAGAGGGTGGGGAAAGTTGAAGAAAGTTAGTTCAGGAATGAACTAACGTGAACAAACCAAACTTGACTACAAGAATAACAGCAGAAAAGATGACCGGATTATTCGCATAATTGCGCATCGATCGCTTTCGAAAATTTAGCATAATTGAAAAAAAAAAACAGATTTAGTTTAGGGATGGTCTAAAATAGGTCCAAAGAATGGTCCAAAATAAAAACCTGGTGGTCCAAAATACCGACCAGTGTAATTATCGAAAAAACGAGTTTTTAGGCTTAAATCTTGTTATATTACAACAAACGACGATATGTTTCGAATGAAAAAGCCTGGTCTTCGTAATGAACGGATAAAGCAGTAAAAAATTGTAACATGTACTTTATTAATTTAGAAAATAGCATAGTCACTTCCCAAAGCGGTCCAAAATTGGTCCGTTACCCTATAGATATTAAAATTTCACGTGCAATTTTACTCGAAGCGGAATTTGGGACTATTTGTTGAATAGCGGCTACGCTGGCAAAGATGCAACCTGGGAAACTAACCCAATCTTACGAAAACCTCTCTACTCCTTCCCCTCTACCCGTTGGAGAGAAGGAGGGGTCTCGAAACATGGGAAAAACACTTCCCGTACTCGAACATACTTCCATGATAAATTTGTTTTTTTTGTTCGATTAGTTCTCGAGTAATGCATAAAACTGTATGAGAGATCCCCTTCCCCTTCCTATCCCCTCAGTGGGAAGACATCGTAGAAACTTGACCCGTAGCCTTATAGCTTCCTATGTGAAATTTGGATTTATTTGCATGATAAGCTATCGAACAATGCAATAAATTGTATGGAAGACTTCGTCTCCCTTTGTATATCCCCAATCGAAGAATGTTTAGTCCCAAATAATGATCGAAACATTTCTCGTATCCAAATAACAACCCATGTCAAATTTGGTTCTATTTGCTTGAATCGTTCTCGAATTGTGCAACAAAGTTGTATGGGAGGAGGGCCCTCCCTCTTTTTTATCACCAAACTGGAAGGAGAGAGGAGTCCCAAATTATCTTTAAAATATTCTTCCTATCCAAATACCCTCGCATGCCAAATTTGGTTTCATTTGCTTGACTAGTTCTCGAATTGTGCGAAAAAAATGTATGGAAGCGCCCCTCCCCACTTAATAATTCCCCATTGGAAGGAGGGAGGGGTACCAAACCATTTAAAGAATATTTCTCGTTACCAAATACACTCTCATACATGATCCGTTCTCAAGTTATGCAAAAATTTGTCTTTTGTCTGGGAGGCCCCTCCCCTTTGCTGTGAGAGGGAGGGGTCTCAAATCATAATTGGAACCTTTTCCGGTCTCCAATACCCCCACCTGCCAAGTTTCACGCAAATCGGCTCAGTAGTTTCCGAGTCTAAAAAGTGATACGGTCAAAATTTGGTCAAGGGAAAACGCGTGTAAATCGGTGAAATCGTTTATTTAAAAAATCAAATTAAATTTCTTTTTCAAGTTTGATTGGTATAAAATTCAGGAAAAATATTCAGTTAGGCTTCTGCTTTTCTAAATCCGAATTGACGGGCCTTACGCTTAACCCCTGCCATCCGATTTTGTACGGCCACCTTGTCCAACTTCTTCGCCGCAGAAAGCCGGTTTGCCTTGAACTGCTGCTCGTCCTTAGAAGTTTTTTTGGTCTTCTTTAGGTTCCGCTTGACAATAGCCTAGTATTTCTCAATTGGGCGGAGCTCTGGCGTGTTGGGAGGGTTCTTGTCCTTGGGAACCACCTGCACGTTGTTGGCGGCGTACCACTCCATGGTCTTTTTACCGTAATGGCAAGATGCCAAATCCGGCCAAAACAGTACGGAACAACCGTGTTTCTTCAGGAAAGGCAGCAGACGTTTATTCAAACACTCTTTCACGTAAATTTCTTGGTTGACAGTCTGCTTTTCAAGCCACAGGTACAGATGGCTTACCAAACCAGATATTTCTTCGCGAACTTTGACAGTTTCATGTGCTTGAAAAAATCTGCTACCTTTCCCCTTCCTTTTGCCGTATAAAACTCCTGTCCCGGAAGCTGCTTGTAGTCGGCTTTGACGTAGGTTTCGTCGTTCATTACCACGCAGTCAAACTTCATCAGCATCGTCGTGTACAGCCTCCGGGATCGCGATTTGGCCGTCGTATTTTGTTTATCATCGCGATTTGGAGTCACTACCTTCTTTTAAGTCGATAGTCCTGCTCGTTGTTTATTTCGATGCACGGTTGTAGACGATACACCCAGCTTATTTGCGGCATCTCGGAGAGAGAGGTTAGGGTTTCGCTTGAAACTACCGGCAACTCTCTTTGTCGTCTCAGCGGCTTCCGGTTTTCGATTTCCCCCCGATCCAGAGTTCCTGGCTGTCGACGAACGTTCCCCACACACTTTAATTACATTTGTAACGGTTGATTTGGCAACTTTTAGCGATTTTGCCAGCTTTACGTGCGAGTAGCTCGGATTTTCGCGTTGCGCGAGCAAAATTTTGATACGCTTCTCTTCTTTATTGGACGGCATTTTGACAACTGAAGAGTGAATTCCAAAATCAAAATAGGAGCAACATTCTACACAAACACACACACACCTTCAATATGAGGGGTGTTCAGGATTTTTAAATGTAAAATTGAAGGAAATACGTTAAGTTGATATTGACCAAATTTTGACCGTATCACCCTTTATAGGAAGCACGAAATTATTGCGACACATTCAACAGGGCAAAACTTTATTACCATTGAGTAAAAATTAACCAAATGTTGCACACTTTCTCATTAATGTGTATTGTTTACATGCTGTCAAACTCGAAGTCGTGTTTTTCGATTCAACAAAAATGGAGGTGAACCAACGCGAGTCGAGAGAACAAATTCTTTCCAAACACCTGGAACTTCCTGACCTGTCGCACCGCCATGCGCGCCTGTTGGGAAAAATGTTGAACATTCACCATTCAACTATCTCCAGAGTGTTGAAACGGTTCCAGGAACGGTTGACGTTGGACCAAGCCAAAAAAGCTGGAAGAAACCCGGCACCGGAGGACAAAACCACGGAGGGAAAGGTGATGCGGATGATTAAAGCAAATCCCAACGTCTCATGCCGTGATTTGGCTAAAAAGATCGGCATATCGCAGAGCTGCGTCCAGAATGCAAAGAAAAGTGCTGGACTACATACATACAAGGTACCAACAGAACTTCCCAAATCGCGATGAGCGGCAACAATGGACGGCTAAAACTTGGGCACAGAAGTTCTACGAGAATATGTTGGCAAAATATGGCTGCTGTGTGATGGACGACGAAACGTATATAAAAGTCGATTTTAAGCCAATTCCGGGGTTTAAGTTTTTCACCGGCAAGAGCAAGTTCGATATGAACGACAAATTTACTCTTGGGCTCAAACTCACGGACATCGGCTCAGGAAACAACTGGGCTGTATCCAAAGCCCTTCTTTTTTTTTATCTATATAACATAAAAAGGAATTATTTTAACTGAATTTTGTTTTAAATTCCCATTACGCTACGAGATTTACAAAACAATATTTTTTTTTACAAATCGGTTGAGAAATCAGACATATATTGCGATTAGAGTGTCTGTCCCGGGATTTCCCGGGCGGGAATTCCCGGGAATTTGAAAAATTCGGGAATTCTCGATTCCCGGGAATCGTAATTTCATTCCCGGGAATCGTAATTTCATTCCCGGGAATTCCCGACATGTATGAGATTATTTCTCTGGAAAAGCCTGATAGCCTCCGGAATTATTTTTTTTGTACAATTTGAACAAAACTTATGCCGAATATGCCGATCCCTGTGGCAGTAGACATTTTGCAGCCATTTGTTGCCATTTTTTTTATTCAAATAGATTAGTTTAAAAAGATTATATGTATTTCCACGCCGTATTCATTTAACTAAAACTAACAACAGATCGAAAATTACATGAAAAAAATTCCGTAGCAGGTAGACAGATTGTGTTTTCTCGAATGTAACATTCATGCACTTGTTTCCCTTGTCATTGAAACCAGATGAACTTCAAAACCTCAAAATGAAGAATACATCGTTTTTTTCACATGAAGAGCAAATATGTAAAGTGTTCAGAGAAAAAACAAAAAATGGTTGGAATAAACAAACAAATAAAAACATTTTTTTTATCAACTCCTAATTGCATGGGTGAATTCTTCATTTGACTTATTCAGGTTATTTCATAGTTCGTTAGACTGTTTTTAATTTATCATTGTTGAAAACAGTTTGATTTATTTGATTAAAAAATAAGTTTAAAAAAAACATTATGACCAAATTATGGGTTTGTATGCACGAAAGGTTCGAAGTGCATATATTCTACAAGTTTTTGAATATTTCCCGGGATCCCGGGAATTCCCGGGAAACAGGCCGTCAGATTTCCCGATTCCCGGGAACGAGAAAATGGCCGGGAAATGGACACTCTAATTGCGATTTTAGATTAGAGTTAAAGGGAGACGAATGTCTACCAGGAAAGATTATTTTTGAAAGAAAAGAAACAATTTAAATGTTATTGTTTATTTTCTTGAAATAATCTCAAAGTTACATTCTGGTAATTTGAGGTTTAAAACTTGAGTGATCGACTCCAATGATCATTTAACCCAAAACCCACCAAGCTACACATCAGAAATCCACAAACAATTCCACACATCCAAAATAGTACCATAACGACGACTGGTTTTTTCCACGTAGAAGTTTTTCCTGGCCGGTCCGCAACATAAATGGGAGCCATCCGACATGTGGTCATATCCTCCGGTATTTCATCCTTCCCGGCCAGAAATCTCATGAGATCGACATGCTTGGTGTGGTGATGTTCGAAACAACCCTGGATATAGAAGTCGTGTTCCATGTTCACCAGATGTACTTGGTGCTCTTTCGAGTAGTAAGGCCAGACGTAGTTGGATGCTTCAACCGTTTGGCAGCAGATTTGGGCCGATATTTGTACCGTAGTTTGGGAACAGTTCACCAGAAGTTTGACGCAGTTAAACAGGCCCGGTGAGGTCAATCCCATTCTACTCTGAAGTAGTCCATAGAGAACGGTTCCCGCTGGACAAGTTGCGTCCAGGGTAAGATTCTGGGGCGGACAACAGATCCCGATCTGGACCAGTATCAAGAGTATGAACCGCTTTGAGTGCATCGCCGTAGAAGTCTGTCGGCGACAAATTTAGTCCGGTAATAAGTTTGTTTCAAAAAATGTCTAGACGGATGTTACGAAATATTTGGGAAACATGTGATTGGAACAGCTGTTTCATATAATATTCATCTCATCGATTAGCATTTTGGGTCACATTGAACTTCAGTTCTTGGAGATTGGATCAATAATCACGTAATTCAGTAACATTGACAACTAAACTTTGCAGTAAGCTAGATTTGAGCTAGATTGAATCATTATTAGAATATCAGATTTTGCGATAGAACATCATGCACTGAAATAATTGGAAGAGAAGTGATGATCTCATGAACTAACCACAACCCCCAAAAATTATTCGGAAAGAAAATGTTGAGTTCATGCAGTCATCGAGTAACGAAATGATAAAATGTTTACCGTTCCACAAACTTGAGCTCGAAACG